>NC_056744.1:1684433-1694433 GCF_019279795.1 Protopterus annectens | reverse complement strand
CTTGTGTCCCTAAGTCCTTTCATCACACTTTCGATGTTTAGTGTCCTGCGACCTATGTTGTTAGTTCATGGGTACATGTTTTTTTCCAAAGGGGATAACTATACATTTCTTGGCATTAAGCTTGAGCCAATGGCTCTGGCACCAGGCATCTGTTTCTGTAAGGCCCTTTTGTAGAATATCCACATCATTTGGGGATTCAATAATGGCTCCCAGTTTTGCAAACTTTATTAGCCAGAGTCCCTTAGTGTTGGTCTGTACTTCAGAGAAGTAGATGCCAAACAAGAGTGGTCCCAGGACTGAACCCTGAGGTACTCCAGTTGTCACTTGTCTGAAGCTGGATTTGGAGTAGGCTACTTTTACAGTCTGGGTTCTGTCAGTAAGCCAGTTGGCAACCCATTGAGTGACGTAGGGATTTATCCCAGCTTAGTAAGTTTATCTATGATTCCAGAGTGGGGGAATTTTTCATAGTTATTTTATCATAATTCATTCCCTTGCACTTAGGAGCATTGGAATTACAATAGGGAATCCCTATGTGCTACTAAAAAGTCTGAAGTTAAAACCTCGGTAAAACCAACATAATGTATTTTAGCAGTCGCCAACACCATAATTGCTATAAAATCAACTGGAATTTTATGTGTGATGGCTGTCGTAAACAGCTGTGTCTGTTGTAAAGAGCTTCTCCAGGATTACTTATCACAGGTGTACAAATTCCGGTTGCTTCTTAAGTCACCTCACATTACTTTACTTTTCTTCAACATTTTCTGCTGTGGCAGCTGAAGAAGCAAGGCAGGCTAGTTTTCTTGTTGAGATTTGCTGATTCTAACTCATTCTTGGGGGTGCACTCTAAATGTGTGTGAGTGTGGGGGGGGTGGCCTAATGGTTCAGGTGTTTGCCTTACAAACACAAGGTACGGGGTTTGAGTCTCACAAGGGATAACTGGCTAGTCTTAAAATGGCTCACGAGTCGTTAGCCTAGTACTAACCTATGAACCTATAAGTCCGTTGAAAACTGTCTCCACTGTACCCAAATACGTAAACCCTTTGAGCTTTCCCAGAAGTATACCGTGTGTGTATATTTGTAAATATATATATATATATATATATATATATATATATATATTGTGCATATATATATATATATATATATATATATATATATATATATATATACATATATTGTGCATATATATATATATATATATATATATATATATATATATATATACATATATATATATATATATATATATATATATATATATATATATATATATACATATACATACATACACACACACATATATATGTGTTATGTGTGTATATTCGTGTTACCCTGCTGCAGTCATCACACTAGGGTTATCCTGTCGTCAGGCGGTCCCGCAGTCTGCCTGAATTCCAAAGTCTTGGTCTGGTGTCAGTTGCTGTCGCTTCTTCCCTGATGTCAGTGCGCCAGGAGTATGTAGGAGGCATCTGACACCATTTTCTCCAGTCTTTCTTGCCGCGCGGTGCCCGAAGCAGAAGCAGTTCGCAAGTGCCGGTCGGCCATCTCCTGAAATTACGAAAATTTTGCAACCGAAGTCTTCTTGAAAGCTAAGAACCCCGTTGGGGAAACTTTTCTTGCCTCAGACCGATGTCAGACAAAGTTAATAATTGTATTTCATGTGGGAAGGAAATACCGCATAAGGATTTTCATTCCCTCTGCATTCCTTGCTTAGGCCCAGACCACATCGTCTCGGTCTGTTGTTTTTTGTGCTACATTCAACAAACGCACCATTAAATGTCGGGCGGAGTTCACCCAGCACTATTTTGGCAAAAAATTTAACTATATTATGTTGTCGGATACTCAGACTCCAGTTTTGTCTAAAAAACGCAAAGATAAGGACCGACACACGAGGTCCGCGGCCTCTACCGACACCACGCCAAAGCCAAATACAGGTGGTCCGGTTCTCAGCGAGGTGCCTACGCAGCCCATGCCTACCGACGACACTTCATTGGCGGTGTCTAATGTGCCCGAGGTCGCAGGCTCCTCTGCCCACACCCCGACTACAGATACCGAAGCCACTTTTGGTGGTGAATCTCAAAATGTAGACAGATCTGCCTCCTCTCAAAGTGTCTTCAGACCTTCCTCTTCTTTTTCCGTCAAGGCTTTCACTAAGTCTAAAGCAGCCATGCATGCTAACAGACAAGCTACACAGGTCCCTTCTCCAGGCCCCATGCCTAAAAAACAGATGCTTAAAATGGCTGAGGATTTAATTACTCTCATCAGGGGTTCGCAACCCCCCCCCCCCCCGGACAAAAGGCCCAGAGTGGAGGAAGATTCCCCCTCCTCTGACCAGGCCTCCATTATTTCAGAGCACTCTGATGAACAGGAACATTCTTACTCCCCTTTTGAAGATTCTGATGCAGAGGAGTCCATTCCCTTTGTCTCCCCCCAGAGGATTACTCATTTGGGGAAACCTTGCATACCTTAAGGGAGCACTTCCACTGGGAAGGCCAAGAGTACTCAGATTCCAAGAAAAGGCTTAGGGATTTTCTCTTGCTACCTCAGCACAGGCCTCTGGCTATCCCTCCTGTCTTAGACATACTAGATGATGCGTACTGGGAGGCTTGCCTTAACCCGGATTCCTTACCTCCAGCCCCAGTCAAGCCTGACAGGTACTACCGGGTTCCTGACTCTCACCAATTTTTATACAAAAGCCATGCGGCTGACCCAGAAACTATCTCACAGGGCCCCAAGGGAATTAAGGCCTCCACTGCTAAAAATCCATTACCTTCCGAGAGAGATTCAAGATCGTTAGAAAGGTGGGGAAAAAAGGTATACACCTCGGCCACTTATGAGGGCATTAAACTGCCAGTTCCATATGATAAAGTACCAACAGTTTCTGTTATCACAGTTGAGAAGCAAAATGTCACAACCTGAACAACCAGACTTGAAGGAGTTGCAGGATTTGATGCATAGTGCAGAACAAGTGGGTAAACATACCTTGCAATGTGGTTTTGATGCTCTAGAGGCCTCATGTAGAGCTGCTGTTACAGGATCAGTCATACGTAGACATGCCTGGCTCAAGGAGCAAACCTTGCCAGATCATGTCAAAGCTAAATTACTAGATGCCCCTCTACAAAAGGATGTATTATTTGGTGTTAAAGCTGAGGAGGTATTAAAGAAAATTGAGGAAAAGGCCAAATCAATGCAAACAGTGAAAGATTTTCTACAGGTACAACATGCATGTTTCAGTAGAAATTGGCCTTCCAAAAATTGGTCCTTTCCAGCCACGGACAGACCCCAAAGAGGCAGATACAGGCGCCCGAGGGGCAGAGGGCAATCTCAAGGATCGTTTAGAGGCAAGGCAGACAATGGCAAGCTCCTACACAAAGAGGTGGTGAGGATAGTTCGCAGCCATTCAGAAAGCAAGCCCAATGACTTTCCCCTCTGCATGCCAAGCAAGGCTCAAATGGCAGCACCCTTAGGCAGAAAACTGGCATTATTTTCAAAAAATTGGCATATTGTCACAAAAGACAAATGGATCCTGGACATAATAAACAGAGGCTACAGATTCCATTTTCACACCCTTCCAAAAATGAGAGGCATGCCAAACCTGCCACACAATCAAAGGGCAGAGGCACAATGACAAATTTCAGATCTTATGGACATGAAAGCTATTCAAGAGGTACCTATTCACGAACAGGGTCAATGTTTTTATTCCAGACTATTCCTGGTACCAAGGAAGGGAAAAGATTGGAGACCTATTTTGGACCTATCCATCCTAAACACATATTTACTCATACCAAAATTCAAGATGCTCACATTACAGCAGCTTCTTCCCATGCTGGGCAAGGATTCTTGGCTGGTAACATTGGACCTCAAGGAGGCATACCTGCATGTCCCAATCAGACAAAATTGCAGAAGATACCTCAGATTTCTTGCAGGTTCAACCCATTATCAATTCTCTGCATTGCCCTTTGGCTTATCTACTGCACCCAGAGTATTCACGAAATGCCTGGCATCAGTAATTGCCTACTGCAGACTTCAAGGGATACAGATATACCCATATTTGGACGACTGCCTGATCCAAGCGGACATCAAGCACATACTTCTGAAACATCTGGCTTTTGTAACAATGTTGTTGAATTCTCTGTGATACACAGTCAACAAAAAGAAATCAAGGCTAATATCCTCTCAGAAAATAATTTTCCTGGGTGCCAACTTGGACACAAACACCCAGATGGCCTACCTCACGCCAGAGAAGCAGGGGCAACTAACTCAATACTTCAGAAAACTAGCAAATTTCACCAGTCTGACTGCAAGGAAAATCCTGCAGGCTCTGGGATTCATGGCATCTTGCATTCTACTAATCCCATGTGCAAAGCTGCATATGAGGAAACTTCAATGGTACTTGAAAAACCTATGGTCTCAACACAGCCACAGTTTGGAAACAATAATACCACTACTTCCATGTCTTCAAAAGGAATTTCTGTGGTGGGCTCAAGCATGCCTAACAAACACAGGTCTCCCATTCTGCAAGCCTCAAGCAAATCAAGTCATCACAACAGACGCCTCGGACTACACCTGGGGGGCGCACATGACAGATCGGTGCATTCAGGGCAAATGGTCCCAAAAAGAAAAGCACCTTCACATCAATCAAAAGGAAATGCTAGCAGTAATAAATGCTATTATAGCTTTCAAAGACCTTCTGCATCCAGGTCAACTGTTGATAAGACAGACAACACCACAGTAATGTGGTACATAAACAAACGGGGAAGAACCCATTCATACCCCCTATGCAGGCTGGCCATGTCACTTTGGAACATGGCTCTGGAATTACAAATCGACCTTCAAGCACAGTACTTGCCAGGCAAGGAAAACACGCTGGCAGACAACCTAAGCAGAAATATGACAGATCCACATGAATGGAAGTTGCATCCTCAAGTTTTTGCAGAGATAATTCAAGCATGGGGAAGGCCAGACATAGATCTCTTTGCCTCCCACAAAAATCACCAATTGACAAAATTCTGCTCAAAGACTTTTCATCCACAGGCTTGGAGAGTGTACGCTCTCTTTCAGTTGGACAACAATGACAGTTTATGCCTTTCCACCTCTTCCTCTGCTGCCCAGTGTTGTATTAAAAACTAGAGCAGACAGACCAAAGATGATTCTCATTGCTCCAGACTGGCCAAGACAACACTGGTACCCACTCCTGAGGAGCCTGACGCATTCCCCTCCATGGACCCTACGAGGAGCCTGACGCATTCCCCTCCATGGACCCTACCTCTAATGCCTCTTCTTCTGACTCAGCACAGCTTCAAAACTCTTCAGTCAGTTGAAAACACTCAATCTGGCCGCATGGAAGATTCCTTAACATCACAACAGACCCTATTCTCCAAGGAGGTGCAGGATGTCATTTTGGAGGCCAGAAGGCCGTCTACTAGAAAAGCTTACTCCGCAAAATGGAAATGGTTTTGTGCCTGGAATGAGAAAAAGGGCCAGAATCCTGGAAAACTGAATTTACCTCAAATATTACAGTATCTAGCTGAGCTGCTAAGCAGTGGATTTTCATTCTCCTCCATCAAAATCCATGCCTCAGTCGTTTCTGCAGAATACAACACTGATCCACCTTTATTCTCTCACCCCCTCTTAAGACAGTTCCTCAGAGGGGCTAAGAATATAAAACCCCCAAGGAAACAACCAATACCTGCTTGGGACCTCAACTTAATTCTAGAAAAGCTGACCTTGCCTCCTTTTGAGCCAGCTGCCTCAACAGATTTGCAATATTTGTCCTGGAAAACAGCTTTCCTTCTGGCTATCACCTCAGCTCGTAGGGTAATCGGAACTACAAGCCCTCATGGCTGTGCAGCCTTTCATAGTCTTCCATCAGGACAGAGTTTCCTTATGAACCAACCCGTCCTTTATGCCAAAGGTTGTATCCAGGGTAGCTTTGAATCAGGCTATACACTTACCTACCTTTTACCCTAATCCTCAAAACAAAGGGGAGAGACTGTTACATTCCTTGGACATCCACAGACAGCTGCGCTATTATTTGGACAGAACAAAGCCTTTCAGAAAATCAGAATAGCTCTTTGTGTCCTATGCTATGGGAGCTCAAGGGAAGCCAGTTTCCAAACAGACAATCTCAAAATGGATAGCCCACTGCATACGCTTTTGTTACTCTTTTCATGGTAAAACTGTACCTGCAGGCATCAGATCTCCCTCCACAAGGGCCACAGCTACCTCTGCAGCTTTCCTCAGAGGAGTTCTTACCAAAGATATTTTGGAAGCAGCCACTTGGAGTTCTGTGCATACCTTCTCCAAGCACTACCACCTACCATTATACTCCAAAACTAGAGCAGGCTTTGCCACTGCAGTCTTGCAGGGCATCCTGGCTCCTCCTAGTTCCACCTAGTGCCTACCACCCCTTTCTTAGCTTTGGGATTCTACCCATCTGTTATGACTGCAGCTGTATGCACGATGAACAGAGTACAGTTTTGTACCTTCCATAAATGTAGATGTTCGAGTGCTAATACAGCTGCAGTCCAGGTTTCCCTCCCTCCTTCCCCTCTTGGGACAGGTCCGTTGGCTAACACCTCCTCATACAACCTGATTGGGGTATTCATTTATGGTGTATTTGCTTGCAACTACTGTATTTTGATTATATTGCATTGTTTTATTACACAAATTTATGTATTGCCTTCCTTCTGGGGGCACCTGACATCTGGGGCAAGAAAAACTGAAGAAAATGGCGTCGGCTGGTTCTTTTATACCCCTGTCACACTGACGTCAGGGAAGAAGCGACGACAACCGACGCCGGACCTAGACTTTGGAATTTGGCCGACCGAGGACCCGCCTGACAGCAGGAGAACCCATCTGTTATGACTGCAGCTGTATTAGCACTCGAACATCTACATTTATGGTAGGTACAAAACTGTACTTTGCTGATCCAGAGACAATCTCCCAGGGTCCCAAAGGGGCCAAGGCTTCTATGGCAAAAAACCCTGTACTCTCTGAAAGGGACTCCAGAGCACTAGATTGGTGGGGGAAGCAGGTTTACACCTCAGCTACTCTAGCTAGGAGAGCACTAAATTGTCAGTTTCACATGCTTAAATACCAGCAATTCCTAATGTCTCAAATAAAACAAAAGATGAGCACGCACCCTCAACAGTCTGAATTCAAGGAAATGCAGGATCTGTTGCATGCAGCTGAACAGGTGGGCAAACATACTTTACAATGTGGATTTGATTGCTTGGAAGCTTCCTGTAGAGCAGCTGTTACTGGGTCTGTTATATGTAGGCATGCTTGGTTAAAGGAACAAACTCTGCCTGATCATGTTTAAGCAAAGTTATTAGATGCACCCTTAAAGCAGGATGTCCTATTTGGGGTTAAAGCAGAAGAAGTTTTAAAGAAAATGGAGGATAAGGCAAAATCTATGCAGACGGTCAAAGATTTCTTATAGGTTCATCCCCCACGCTTCAGAAGAAATTGGCCAAAAAAAAATTGGTCCTTTCCAGCTACTGACAGACCACAGACGGGTAAATACAGGCGCCCAAGGGGCAGAGGACACCCACAAACCCATTACAAACCTCGACAGTGGGGCACTGCAACACAGAAGGGAGGAGAAGACAGGTCACAAACTACTAGAAGGCAAACACAATGACTTAAACCTCAGACTGCCAAGCAAAACTCTCTTGGCAGCTCCCTTGGGAGGAAAATTAGCACTTTTTACAGACTACTGGCGCATCGTCACAAAGGACAAATGGGTCCTAGACATTATCTCACAAGGATACAGATTCCATTTCCACACCTTGCCAACGATAAAAGGAATGCCAAACCTGCCACAAAATCAATGGGCAGAGGCACAAAAACAAATTACAGCTCTCATGGACATGAGAGCTGTTCAACTGGTACCTACACGGGAGCAAGGCCAAGGATTTTACTCAAGGCAAGGCTCTTTCTAGTCCCCAGAAAGGACAATGCTTGGAGACCCATTCTGGACCTTTTCAATACTTAACACTTTATTACAAGTACCCAAATTCAAGATGCTTACACTACAGCAGCTTCTTCCCATGTTGGGCAAGAAAGCATGGCTAGTAACGTTGGACCTCAAGGAGGCATACCTGCATGTCCCTATCGGACAAAATTGCAGAAGATACCTCCGTTTCATTGCAGGTTCAACCCATTACCAATTCTCTGCACTGCCCTTCGGCTTATCCACTGCGCCCAGGGTCTTCACAAAATGCTTGGCACCAGTAATTGCATACTGCAGACAAAGAGGAATTCAAATATACCCATACCTGGACGACTGCCTCATCCAAGCAGAAAGCAAGGACATTCTCCTACAACATCTGGCTTTTGTAAAACACCTTCTAAGTTGCCTAGGGTACACAGTAAACAAAAAGAAATCAAAACTAGTACCCTCACAAAATATGACATTCCTGGGTGCCAGCTTGAATACAATGGCCCAGATGGCTTATCTGACCCCAGACAAACAACTACAACTGACTCAATACTTCAAAACAATGGCAACAGAGACCCAACTCCCTGCAAGAAAAATTCTGCAGGTCTTGGGCTTCATGGCATCTTGCATACAGTATACTAATACCATTTGCAAAACTGCATATGAGGAAATTAAAGTGGTACCTAAAAAGTGTATGGACTCAACACAGCCACAGCTTGGACACAATGATATCTCTCATTCCCTGCCTTCAACAAGAGTTTCTATGGTGGTCACAGGCATGTCACCTCAACAAGGGTCAGCCTTTCACCTTACCCCCAGCCAGGCAAACTATGACAACAGATGCATCTGACTATGCCTGGGGGGCACACATGGCAGGATGGTGCGTTCAAGGCATACGGACTGCAGATCAAAGGAATCTGCACATCAATCAAAAAGAAATGCTAGCTGTACAGAATGCCCTGACAGCCTTCAAGGACCTCTTACATCCAGGACCGTTTACAATAAGGACGGACAACACCACAGTAATGTGGTACATAAACAAACAGGGGGGTACACACTCCTACCCTCTATGCACTCAAGCAATGACCTTGTGGAACACAGCACTGGCTTACCAAGTTCAATTACAAGCTTAATTCCTGCCAGGAAAAAAGAACACATTGGCAGATGACCTAAGCAGAAACATCATGGATCCCCGCGAGTAGAAACTGGATCCACAAGTATTTGCAATGATAACTCAAAAATGGGGGCACCCAGACATAGACCCGTTTGCCAGCCCCCAAAACTACCAGCTAACAAAATTTTGTACAAGGACATTTCACCATCAAGCTTGGAAAGTGGACGCACTCTCATTCAGTTGGAATAAGTTGGCAGTATATGCCTTCCCGTCATTGCCCCTTCTCACAAAGGTGCTGCTGAAAGTCAGGATGGACAGTCCCCGAATGATACTCATTGCCCCAGACTGGCCACGCCAGCACTGGTACCCACTATTAAGGAATATGACCCAGGGCCCACCATGGATTTTACCACAAATTACTCATCTACTCACACAGCAAGGCAGTCAGATTCTACAAAGCCAGCTCAAAACGTTAAATTTGGCTGCATGGCAAATCACCTAAGCAACCAGCCAGCTCCTCTTTCACAGGCTGTTATGGATGTTATTCTGGAAGCCAGGAGGCCCAGCACCAGGAAAGCCTACTCAGACAAATGGAAAAGGTTTTGCACCTGGAACCAAGCTAAAGGCCAAAATACCCTTCAGCCAGACATACCTCAGATTCTACAATATTTAACTGAGATGTTACACAAAGGGCTTTCTTTTTCATCTATTAAAATCCACGCCTCAGCTATTTCAGCTCACTACAGCACGGATCCTCCCTTATTTTCACATTCACTTCTAAGGCAGTTTCTCAGAGGGGCCAAAAAATTAGGCCTCCCAGGAGAGCACCAGTACCAACCTGGGACCTCAATTTTGTTCTGGAAAAACGTACGCTACCTCCTTTTGAACCAGCTACCAAAACCTGGGAAACTCTCAATTTTGCTTCTGGAAACTCCACCAGT
>NC_056744.1:1636444-1683933 GCF_019279795.1 Protopterus annectens | reverse complement strand
TATATATATATAATTTTTTTTTTTTTTTGCCTACCTATTAGGGGCACCTGACATCTGGGGCAAGAAAAACTGAGGAAAATGGCGTTGGATGTCTCTGATATACCCCTGGCACACTGACGTCAGGGAAGAAGCGACAGCAGCCGACGCCGGACCAAGACTTTGGAATTCGGGCTGACTGCGGGACCACCTGACGGCAGGATAACCCAAGTGTGATGACTACAGCAGGGTATACACTCGAACATCTACATTTATGGTAGGTACAAAACTGTACTTTCCAAATCCTCTTCACGAGATTGTCTTTTGCTTTTCTGCATGTGTCCGAACTGCCGTAATCTGTGCTCTTTGATCTTTTCTGCAATTGGAGCTATTTTTGCTTGTGCTCTTATGTCCTCATTTCTTTGTCCCACAGTGTGTATCCTACCACCCTTCTCAGGCACTTAATTTCCATCTCCTCTAGCTTCCTCATCTGCTCTGCTTTTACTGCCAGGTTTCTGTACCATACAGTAGTACTGGTCGCACCACTGTCTTATACACCATACTTTTCAGCTTCTTTGGCATTCGTCTTTCAGACTACACCCGAGACTCTATGCCATTCAGCTGCAGCTCCTCCGATTCAGCTTTGACCTCTTCATTCAGACTTCCTTTCTCCTCAGCCATCCCTCCCAGATACTTGAAGCTCTTTACCTGTTCCGCTATTTTCCCTTGTATCTCAATTCTCAGCTTTTTCTGATTTCCCCAGTTTGCTGTCATTATCATTAGTGGACCAGAGTTCCGCTGTGGCGACCCCTAACCGGGAAAAAGCCGGAAGACTCAACAACAACCACTGTCTTATCTGTACTCAGTGTCATCCCATGTGCCTTCTGTTTTGCATACCATTCCCCTACCCTTTGCTGAAGTTCTTGCTCAGAGTCTACGTAACATGCCACATCATCTGCATACAGCAACATTGTTAATCTGCCCCCTCTAGCCTGTTTGCTAATGTAATCCATCACCAGTATATGAACACCAGTGGCCTCAGAGCTGAACTCTGGTGCACACTCACTCCCACTTAGAACCCCTCTGTGAGGCCGAACACTGTTTGTACTTGAGTCATTAGGTCCATGTACATAGCCAGTACTAATTCTGCCAGTGTTTCTGGGACTTCAAACTACTGCAGTTCTTCCCAAATCAGCTTTCTTGTGGCCTTGTCATATGCTTTCTCCAAGTCTAGGGATGCGCAGTTGGACTCTTTCCTCATATCTAGCTTCTTCTCAAGTACCTGTCTCACTGCAAACATCTGGTCAGTTGTGCTGCATCCTGATCTTAATCCAAACTGCTCGTTTCCCATCTTATTTTCTACTACTCTACGTATCCGTTTATCAGTCACTCTCTCCAGAACTTTTATGCAATATGATAGGAGCTTGATGCCTCTGTACTGCCCACAGTTACGGATGTCCCCTTTTTTCTTGTACACTGTCTACTGTACTGTGTGCTTATTACTTGCAGTGTTTTTTGGCACTTACTCATCCATCTAACATCTGACGTTTTCATTCAAAGATTTTTGGTGGCCCAACTTGAGACAATTAGGACAGATGCGCTTTACTTTGTTTATCGCTTATATTTGTGATTTATTTTGCATATAAATTTTCTGGTGTTGTGGATTTATTTTACTTTAAAAAGAATTGTGTGGTTGCAACACAGCTTCTTGTATCCATTTCTTTTACTGCTTTTTTGTGTTCTTGGTACAGCTCTGCACTACTGCTATTTTTTGGTTGTTATTTTGTATCTTACGGCCAGTTAAGGTTTTTTTTTTTGTTGTTTCATGTGAGACTGTGAAATAAACATTCATGCTTAAATATTTAAGGCAGGATTCATAAAGGTTGCTACAAAGTATACCTTTTTCTGAATTCAGGAACAGCCCTAATTCTTGTGCTGTCTATTCACTCACAAAAGGATTGCACTAAGTGTACACTTTGCGGTAACCTTTATGAATCCAATCTTTAGTTTTTTTGTTTTGTTTTACTGACAAGGAGCTATTGAAGAAAGTAGTGTTCTTTAAGTGGACCACTTTTAGGTTATTACTGCTTTTGATCATTGTCTGCCATATTTGAAGGTTAATTTCTGAAGTTTTTCTTTTCTTTTCTTTTTTTTTTTTTTAACACTTAGATGTTCTATTTTTCCTCTTACAGGAAAGAACGTCCAGTCTCATTAGGGATTTTTCCACTACCTGGTGGTGACAGCTTGCTTACTCCTGATCCACAAAAAGAAGGTACAGAAACGCCCAGTACAGAACACTGGAAATTTCATGAATTAAGTCATCAACGCTCCAATACAAGTTTAAAGGTAAGTTGCTTTTGTAAGAGATTGTTTGAGTTTCTTGAGAGTATTGCTTGTGGAAGCACACTGTGATGAAATTGAGTGCTGTATGTTGCATTTGTGTGGAATGCAAAACTAAGCAAGTTGTACGTTGGTATATTTCTTGAAAATTTGAATTGTGGATTGATAGGAAAGTTTACATTCCATGTTGTATTAATGTTAGTTTTGGCCTACAGGTTAAGATGCAACAGTGTAATAGTAGAAACTGAATATGCACAATGCCATCAGTGTGTCTGTAATATTCCTGTGTAGTAAGTTTTGACGAATGAGCTCTTTATCACTATACATTTCTACACAAGTCTGTTCACTGAACTATGGAGTGTGGTCAAGGAGATGACAGGCCAACTTTTAGGAGCGGGGTGACACTGAATGGACTATCATCTTGTTTGGGTCTTGAACAGTGCCTTGTTTTTCAGAAATGTAAGTGCTGCTGAGAAGATAGCATTGATTTCTCCTCCTGTTAGAATATTTGCTGATATTTGTTACTACAGAAAGTTGCTAGAAATGCCATAGTTATGTAGACCATGAAGGGAAGCCAAGAAACAGTTTTACTAATGATAAATGCGTTTCTTCCAGATTGGGGATACTTTTTGTAGTAATATTATACTTCTAGTCATTATACTAAATTACTTGTTCATAGGGAGGTACTAGGCTATTGGCCCTAGGGTCTATATAAGCCTAGCCAAGTAGGTACCCTGGCTTTCACCACCCAAGAAAGTTATTTTCCTGTGCCACTGTCGAGCAGAGGCACAGAAGTGATCCCCGGGGTGAATTTTCTTTTTCCCATCCAATCATCAAGATTTCTCTTGAAGAGTGCTAATGAGGAGCTTTGTTTGATATAGATAGGTAGCTTGTTCCAGAGTATGGGAAATCTGTGGGACAGGAATCTATCCCTCCAGCATATTCTGTTTATTGTGGTGACAAGATTTAGGTCCCTGGAGCATGTATCTCGGAGGGATTGGGATCTCTAAGTGGAGCATGTCCAACAGCTGTGGGTTTGACATAGCTTTGTATGTTAGGCAGAGATTGCCTCTGAGTAGGCGATATGCGATGGAGTTAAAGCTGGAGATTTTTGAGACGGTCTGTGTAGGGCATCTGTTTTCTGTGGTCTTTCCAGTTGTAGATGTCTTGTGAGGTACATACCAAAAGGGGTGTTGTACTGTATAATGGGTCTAATGAGTAATGAGTAGAGGGGAACAGTAACATCTTTTTTCCTGGATGAGAAACCTTTTGTGATGGTGTGCCACATAGAAGGATTTTCTGACTACTGTGTCGATGTGATTAACAAAGGAGAGACTACTGTCCACCTGTGTCCTAAGATCTCTTATCACACTTTCGGTGTTAAGTTTACTACCGCCTGTGTGGTAGTTCATAGGTGCAGAGTTTTTATCAAAGGGGATGACAGTGCACTTTTTGGCATTGAGCTTGAGGCCATGGCTTTGGCACCAGGCATCTGTCTCAGTGAGGCCCTTTTGTCGTTAAAAGTTTTGATTATGGCTCCTAGTTTGCAGTCATCTGTGTTAGCCTGTACTTCAGAGAAGTAGATACCAAACAGGAGAGGACCCAGGATTTAACCCTGTGGTACTCCACTTGTCACTGGTCTGAAGTCAGATTTGGAGTCTGCTACTTTCACAGTGTGGGTTCTGTCAGTGAGCCAGTTGGCAACCCATCTTTTGTGACACAGGGATATATACCTAGTTTAGTGAGTTTATCTGTAATTCCAGAGTGGGGGATGGTGTCGAAAGCCTTGGCAAGATCTTGATAGGCTGTGTGAACCACCTTACCCTCGTCTAAGGCTTTGGTTACTGCTTCAAAGAAGTCTGTCAGATTTAGGAAACATGATCTGCCTTTTACAAACCCGAACTGGGTGGGGTCCAGAGTTTGGAGATTACCAATGTCTTTGTTTTTAAGTTCCATGATGATTCGTTCCATGGCCTTGCAGACCATGCTCATCAGGCTAATGGGGCATTTGTTCCCGGGTTCCGTGGTGGCTCCCCCTTTGTGGAGTGGGATAACCATCACTGTGTGCCATTCAGTGGGCACAAAGCCTGAGGTAAGGCTATGATTGAACATGGCACTTAGGCGGGGTGCCAGTTTGCTCCGTAGTTCATGTAGAACACAGCCTGGGATGTTGTCAGCAAACAATGCTACTACATAAAGAAAAAAAAGGAATGGAACATTTTCTGTGGCTATCCATGCTTTCATATGCTCATGCATTTTGTGCCTTAACAGAACTGTTGTCACCCAGACCGAAATGAATGTTAAAAAAAAAAAAAAAAAAAATAGCATGTTAAAAAATCAGCCCACCTGATGTTAAACATTCAAAGTACTGTTAAAGTAGCCTAAGCTATATGGATTATATTCTTTCCTAGGATATGGCCGCTTTGCAGCTTTCAAAGCGTTAGGGCATCTTCCACATGCTCAAACTGCTGTTGGCTGTAGCTGAACCATATTACATACAGATATGGTGCAAAAAGCTGTAGAGTTTTCTTACCACCAGTGTGCTCTGCTGCTTTCATGGAGCTGATGTTCAGCTGGTGATCCTTTCAAGGCTGGGCAGATAGTCATTTCTGGTGAAAGTGTTTACACTCCATCGTTTTTCAGTGGAACCTTTTTATTTTATACTAGGATGTGTTTTGTACTTGGATTGTTGTGTTCCTTTAAAGGATTTTTACTTGTGTTTTTGTGAGGAAAACTGTGTTAAAAATCTATTTCTTAACTTTTTTCTGAATTTTTCTGTAAATAAATTGTGTGGGGAGAGGTGCAGGATTTGGTGCCTTTGGAGACTGTCATGGAAAATTTTGCCTCTGAGTCTTCATTTTTCTGTCAGAAGGTTTATCAACTTTCTCAGGCTCCTCTACCTGCTTGTGAGGTATCCTTTCCAAGTTGAACAGGAAGCAATTGTCTGCCACCACAATTCTTACTTCCCCTATCTGCAAGTAGAAAAAAGTTGTTAATCTGTCTTTGGGTGTCTGGCTGGCTCCATCTTTGCCTCAACCACTGGTGGTGAGACTGCTGTGTCTAAAACTGGTTCCTCTGACTACTTTTTGATCTAGATACTTCTGGTGTAGCTCCTTGGGAAGTCACCAAAGACTGGGAGATTGGCTTACCCTCTGTGGCTTTTGGGTTGCCCTCACCAGTCAAGGGAGGATCACTATTGTCAAGCTCAAGGAAAGGAGTGGGTGAAGGCTTACAACTTAGTCAAAGTAAGTTGCCTAATTCCTGGGCAAGTGTTCCTGTCATGAGTCTGTTCTTTTCCAGGGGAGTCCCCCAGGAAGACACAGCAGAAACTTAAAATGTTTCTTCTGATGTCCTTCAAGAATGCAACTGCAGTCAAAACATATGGGTTGTCCTGCCTCAGGCAGCCCTCAGTCGGCCAGATTCCAAAGTCTGGGTCCGACGTCGGCTGATGTCGCATTTCTCCGACGTCAGAGCGGCTGGAGTACATAAGCATCAGCCGACGCCATTTTCTTCAGTCTTTCTTGCCACGCGGTGCCCGAAGCAGAAGCAGTTCGCAAGTGCCGGTCGGTCAGCTCCTGTATTCTTCGAATCCGAAGTCATCAAAAAAGCTAAGTACCCCGTTGGGGACCTTTCTTGCCTCAGCCGATGTCAGAAATTACTGAAAAAGTTAACAATTCTGTCTTTGTGGTAAAGAAATACCTCATAAGGATTTCCACTCTTACTGTCTTCCTTGCCTTGGCCCAGACCACGACGCCTGTGCTCGCTTCACTAAGCGCACTCTTAGGCACCGGGCGGAGTTCGCTGAAGACTTTTTCGGTGATAAATTTGCTTATACAATGCCATCGGAACTTCCGACATCGCAGACTCCTAAGAAATGAAAAGACCGGGACCGACATCCTCGGCCCGCGTCTTCCACCGATGCCACGCCAAAACCTACAGCGAGTGCTCTGGTTCCCCCTGAGACGGTTATTTCACCGCTCCGAACCGAAGACACCGCTTTACCGACACCTCCGATACCGGAGGCCACACCGACGCCAATTATAGATTTTCCTCCGGATACTGAAACAGAGGAACTGCCCGAGACCATTGCTGTAGATAAGGTCACTCTTGCACGTGGAGCTGCTAGGCCTCCTATGGCCATGTCTATTGAGGCCTACACACGTGCTAAGGCAGCCAGCAAGACCAAGCACCTTACTGCTAAGGCCTTACCTCAGCCTACTCCTGAAACACAAATCATGACTACGGCCACAGACTTAATTTCCATGATTAGAGGTTCACAGGCCCATCCTGAGAGAGGATCCCAGCCTCCTCCTGATAAGAGGCCCCGGGTTGAACCCTCTGACCCTATCCTTCAGATGAAGATTCTGAGGACTCTGTTCACTCCGATGGCCAGGAAGAGCCCTTCCAGACCTATGAGGACTCGGATGCAGAGGATTCCATCCCCTCGGCCTCCCCTCCTGAGGATATTTCTTTTGGGGAAGTTCTGCATACCATGAGGGAACATTTAAGTGGCAAGGCCAGGAATATTCTGATTCCAGAAAGCGCCTTCGAACCTTCCTTAAAAAGCCCCAACACAGGCCCCTGGCTATACCTCCTGTGCTTGATGTTTTAGATGACCTATACTCTGACTCCAGTGTTACCCCGGATACTCTTCCTCCTGCCCCAGCCAAGCCAGACAGATATTATAGGGTCCCAGAAACACATTCTCATTTCTTTAGGGCCCATGCTGTTGATTTAGAAACTATTTCTCAGGGACCTAAAGGGGTTTCAGCATCCACCTCCAAAAATCCCTTGCCTTCCAACAGGGAAGCTAGGTCATTGGAGAGATGGGGGAAAAAGGTTTACACCTCCACTACTTTATCTATGAGAGCTCTGAATTCCTCTTTCATATGTTTCAATATCAGGATTACCTGTTAGATGATTTACAGAAAACATTGGCCTCTCCTGAACCTTTAGACAGGAAGTCTTTGCAGGAAGCTGTACATAATTCTCAGCAAGTCAGCAATCACTTTCTGCAGTGTGGATATGATGCATTGGAAGCTTCATGTAGGGCAGCTATGACAGGGGCGGTCATTTGTAGACATGCATGGTTAAAAGAACAACCTCTACCAGATCATGTTAAGGCAAAACTTCTTGATGCACCTTTGGAAAAGAACAAGCTTTTTGGTACTAATGCTAAAGATGTGTTAAAGTCCATCGAGGAAAAAGCAAAATCAGTTCAGGCGGTCAAAGATTTCCTCCAGGTTCAGCCACCCAGATTCAGCAGGAATTGGCCTTCTAAAACTGGTCCTTTCCTAATCCTGAAAGATTTCAAAGGGGTAAAACAGGCGTGGCCGAGGAAGAGGACAATACAGAGGTTCTAACAGGGGCGACAATGGCAACCAGCAAACCAAAGAAGTGACACAGGGGTCTCCCCTGCCCCACAGGGACAATCTCAATGACTTTCCTCTACTTCCGCTGACCAGGGAGCAAATAGAAGCTCCCTTGGGTGGAAAATTATCTCTATTTTCAGACAATTGGCACAGATTGACAAAGGACAAATGGATTTTGGACATTATAGACCAAGGTTACAGGTTCCACTTTCATACCTTACCAAGAAAACAAGGCATGCCAAACTTACCACAAAACCAGAGGGCAGAGGCTATCAAGCAAATTTTTCTGCTTGCTCAGATCAAAGCAATAGAAAGAGTTCATAACAAGAACAAGGCCAGGGTTTTACTCAAGACTGTTCCTTGTTCCAAGAAAAGAAACTCAATGGAGACCAATACTGGATTTGTCCGCATTAAACACTTTTCTCATAGTACCAAAGTTCAAAATGCTGACTCTACAGCAACTCCTTCCCATGCTGGGCAAGGGGTCTTGGCTGATTACTCTGGACCTCAAGGAGGCATACCTGCATGTCCCTATCAGACACAGCTGCAGAAGATACCTCAGATTTCTTGCAGGGCCAGAGCATTATCAATTCTCAGCATTGCCATTTGGCTTATCTACTGCACCCAGAGTATTTACAAAATGCCTGGCTTCAGTAATTGCTCATTGCAGGCTCCAGGGGATCCAAATTTACCCGTACCTGGACGACTGCCTCATACAAGCGGACGACAAATTGATTTTGACAAAAAACTTGAACTATGTCATACAATTGCTACAGGCTCTGGGATACACAGTCAACTTCCAAAAGTCAAGACTTCAGCCATCCCAGCAAATAACCTTCTTAGGAGCCAATCTAGACACAGCCTCTCAAATGGCATACCTGACAGAAGACAAGTAAGAGAAGTTAACTCATTATTTCAAAGGTTTGGCAAAACTCACCCAGATGACTGCAAGGGGATTCCTACAGGCCCTGGGTTACATGGCATCCTGCATTCTCCTGGTTCCATTAGCAAGACTACACATGAGAAAGCTTCAATGGTACCTAAAAAGCCTATGGTCTCAGCACAGCAACAACCTAGAGACAACCATACCGCTCATTCCATGCCTACAAAAGGAATTCCTATGGTGGGCCTCGGTAAGCCAGGCAAACACAGGTATGTCATTCAAAAAACCTCAGATAACATAGACCATGACCACAGACGCCTCAGACCTTGGATGGGGGGCGCACGTGGAGGGCAGATGTATACAAGGACAATGGTCTCCAAAGGAAACACATCTGCATATAAACCAAAAGGAAATGCTGGCAGTAATGCATGCCATCGAGGCCTTTCGACAACAACTTCAGCAAGGCCATCTACTGATACGGACAGACAACACCACTGTGATGTGGTACATAAACAAGCAAGGGGGCACCCATTCCTACCCCTTTTGCAGACTGACAATGAATCTTTGGGAAAAATCACTGAGCCTAAACATACAGTTGCAATCCCAGTTTGTTCCAGGCAAAGACAATGTGCTGGCGGACAGCCTAAGCAGGAATTTCATAGATCCACACGAGTGGAGGTTACATCCGAAAATCTTCACACAACTCACCTCGACATGGGGAAGGCCAGAAGTAGACCTATTTGCCTCCCACCTCAACCATGATCTACAAAAATTCTGTTCAAGGACATACAAGCTTGGAAAATAGATGCTCTTTCATTCAACTGGAACTTTCTAAAAATCTATGCATTCCCACCTCTGCCACTGATGACCACAGTATTACTAAAGATCAAAGCAGAGAGGCCCAAGGGGATCCTAATAGCTCCAGACTGGCCAAGACAACACTGGTACCCACTACTACGGAGCATATGTCACAACAAAAAGTGGGCCCTTCCCCAAAGGCCCCTACTTTTGACTCAACACAACTTCAAAACAGTGCATCCAAACCTTCAGACACTGCAGCTAACAGCCTGGGAGATCCCATGAATAACCTCAATCTATCTCTCTCCAAGGAAGTTCAGCGGATATTAACAGAAGCTTGAAGACCATCCACCAGAAAGGTTTACTTAGCAAAATGGAAGAGATTCAGCATTTGGAATACCAGCAAGGGACATGATGCATCATTATTGAATATCCCACTCATCCTGGAATATTTGGCAGATATGCTACAGAATGGACTCTCATATTCTTCCATAAAGATAGATGCTTCAGCTATCTCAGCTAGATATAACACTGATCCGCCTGTGTTTTCACATCCTTTAAGGCAATTCCTCAGGGGAATCAAGAACATTAAGCCAACAAGAAAGGCTCCAGTGCCAGCTTGGGACCTCAACTTTGTCCTAGAAAAACTGACTCTACCTCCCTTTGAGCCAGCAGCTTCAGTGGACTTACAATTTTTATCATGGAAGACAGCTTTCCTGTTGGCAATTACCTCAGCAAGAAGGGTTTCGGAACTACAGGCCCTAATGGCAACACCACCATTCATAATCTTTCACAGAGACAGGGTCTCCTTAAGAACCAACCCTACTTTTATGCCAAAGGTGGTATCTAGGGTTTCTTTAAATCAAGCTATTCACCTGCCTACTTTCTTCCCCAATCCTGAGAGCAAAGGGGAAAGACTGTTGCATACCTTGGACATTCACAGACAACTTCGCTACCACCTGGACAGAACCAAGACCAGTAGGAAGTCTGATCAGCTTTTTGTAGCTTACGCCCCTGGAGTACAAGGAAAAGCAATTTTCAAACGGACTATTTCAAAATGGATTGGACATTGCATCAGATTTTGTTCTTTCCATGGGAAGAATGTTCCAGCCAATGTCAGACCACACTCCGCCTACAAAAGACATTCTAGAAGCTGCTACATGGAGCTCCGTGCATACATTCTCCAAACACTACACTCTCCCTTTATATTCCAGATCCAGAGCAGGTTTTGCTTCGGCAGTCCTGCAGGGTTTGATTGCCACACCATCTCTTTCCTAGAGCATTCCTCCTCCCCCAGCTAAGCTATGGTATTCAACCCATATGTTATGACTGCAGTTGCATTCTTGAAGGACATAGTACAGTTTTGTACCTACCATAAATGTAGATGTCCGATAGATATGCAACTGCAGTCGGATTTTCCCTCCCTCCATACCCCTCTATGCCTTGGGTCCACTCCTATCCCTGTTTCTCTTAGCTGGGGATATCTGTTATGGTGTATCTGTTTATTGCTTACTTATTTGTCTGGAATCCTGTTTTTGTCTTCCAATTTGATTACAGCCTTCCTTGGAGGGCACCTGGCATCTGGGGCAAGAAACACTGAAGAAAATGGCGTCGGCTGATGCCCTGGCTAGCTATCTCTCTGAATATACTGCTCCCAGATCCTCGTTATCTGAGTAATCCTTATTATAATAATTTGCTGTTATCATGTATAATTATTAAGTATACTAACTAAAATCATGCTTTTAATTACATATGTAATGACTAACTTCACCTTGCTTTAACTGCATATGTTTTTTGTTACTTCTTTTATGTTTGTATTGTCTTGCTTGGAGCTTTTCTCCCCAGGCCTCCGCTGTAAATGGACATGTATCCAGTCGGACTACCCCGGTTAACAAATGTAAAATAAATAAAATAAAATAAATAAAATTTATGTACTCCAGCCGCTCTGCCGTCGGAG
This sequence comes from Protopterus annectens, assembly GCF_019279795.1. Taxonomy (NCBI): domain Eukaryota; kingdom Metazoa; phylum Chordata; order Ceratodontiformes; family Protopteridae; genus Protopterus; species Protopterus annectens. The sequence continues at coordinate 1,672,607 of NC_056744.1, read as the reverse complement.
AGAAATGCGACATCAGCCGACATCGGACCCAGACTTTGGAATCCGGCCGACTGAGGGCTGCCTGAGGCAGGACAAACCCATATGTTATGACTGCAGTTGCATATCTATCGGACATCTACATTTATGGTAGGTACAAAACTGTACTTTTCCTTATCTAGGGACAAGAAAGACTTGCAAAGGGATTACTCACTGTTTTTAATGTGTTAAATTGGGTTCCTCACTGCATTCTAATAGAAAAAGAAAACATTTCCCACACACACTGACCATGATTTCCAGTCAGATGAGCAGGGAGGGAAGAAAGAGTATGATTTTACACTTAAAATCCTCAAGTTGAAGATTTTGATTGAGGAAAGTTTTTTTTTTTCAGATTTCTCCCCAGAAGAATTATCTTTCTGGCACTTCTTTATTTTGGCGGTTACAGAATGAAATCCCTATCTTCCAGGAAGAATTTAATTGGTTACAACTGGAGTTTCCTCAACCTGTAGCTGTGTTGTCTGTCTTTGATGATGATGGCTTGTATTATACCTTACCGTCTCCCACCCCAGGCGGTATGACAGATTGTATAAAGTACCTCAGGCACACATTCCTGTTCAATAACCCCAAATCGGGGCCTGTAGAGATATCTTTATCTAGGTCTTCTAATACGCAAAATATTGTGAACATCAGTCCCATTCCCTCTGATAAGGATGGGAAAACTTTTGACAGATTTAGGGAAGTTTATTTTTTTTGCTGCCTTAACATTCAGAATTTTGAACTGCTGGGTTAAAATTTTTGCTAGCTGTATTTGAAAATATGAGAGTTAATTCCTTTGTGTCTGCTTTTCAGGTAACCAAATACCTTTTGAAATGCTCTCATGATTTTGCTGATGCTATTTGTAGAGCTACTGCAACTGGTTTGCGAAAGTTTGCTTGGTTACATTCTAAAAAACTATCAGTGTATATTAAAGTGGAGATTTTGAGTTCTCTGTTAGACAAAGATGTGTTACTTGGGCCCCCTGTTGCTGAGTTCTTTAATTGATAAGAGAGGGAAATGGTTTCAAAGGGTGAATCAGATTTTCCAACCCTCCTTTTCAAAGTTTAGTAAAATCTTTCCTTTCTTTTAAGGATCCTTTTCCAGCAAACGGAGTAAGCAGCCTCAGCAAACTAGGTAACAAGAAAAGTTTCAAAAAGCAGGGAGGCTCAAGGAAAGAAAAGGTGGAACCTCCCAGAATTAGGCGGTCCAAAAATGCTGGAATGATAAGTTTCCTGTTGTATCCTTCCCTTCTTTCCTTCATGGTCCTTCAAACCATTCCATCAGTCTAGGTCTAAATCTTCCATAGAGGCTTTTCATTTTGTCAGATAAAGTGTGTTCTGAGACTTATCCAACAGGGGGACAGATTTCACTGGGAATCCCTTCCCACATCCTGCAAACCAGATGTGTCTGTTTCCTCCTATTTTAGAACAAGTGTTGGCTCTGGGATGATGTATATTGTGCCCTCAGCTCAGATGGGCAAAGGTTTTTATTGAAGGATTTTTCTGATACCAGAGAAAAAGTAAGCTTGGAGACCAGTCCCTGAATTATCCTTTATCAGTCTTTTGCCGAGATTCCAAAATTCAAAATGTTAACCTTCAAACGCTGTTACTTATACTGTCTTGTAGCTTCATTGAAACAGTGGACAAAAAAAAAAGCGCTTGCTGTCACATTCCAGTTGGCAAAGAATTCAAATATATATATTTTTTTTATTCTGTGTCTGGCTCACATTATTAGTTTTGTCTATCCACTGCATCAATAGTATTTTCTAAAGCCTCTGTCTCCACTGGTTGCTCACTGCAGGCTTAAAGCATTCACATATTTCGATGATTGATTGTCTTATGTTTGCAGGAACCTCTGTAGTTGGTCCCTAGGAAGAGACATTCTTCCACTGGACAAAGTAGAACAGTGCAAGGAATTCTTCTTGGACTTATTTAGACAATCTCGGACTTCTGACAGGGTATTTCTTAGGATACTTGAATTTCATAGCTTCCATAAGTCTCATGATTCCCATAACCAGATTTCATATGAGAAGAATTCAGCAGAACTTCAGATCAGTCTGAACTTGGTATTGCTACCTCTTATCTTTTCAGATTTCAGTTCTGGGATTTGTCAGAAAGGAGTTACTTTAGTGGGTAGACCCGTTATCTTTTAATCTGTCTTCCCTTCTCCCTGTAGTCCCACTTCCAGTCTGTCACAGCAGATGTTTCAGACTTTGCTTGGGGAGCAGTTTCAAAAAGGGTTAATTGCTAAGTCCATGGAACTCCAAGGACATCCAAAAGCACATAGATCATAAATATGAAGGAGATGTTGGCAGTTATCAGTGCTTTAAGAGCCTTAAATGCCAAATCATACCCCATTTGCTGATTTGCTAGGTTGTCAGGGAGGCAGCAGCCTAATTCAGTTTTACTCTTTAGGCCTCATACAATTCATCAGAAACTAGCCATGTAGCAAACAAGATGACAAGATCCACATGAATGAAAAATATACCTGGGGTTTTCCAGGAATTTCATCTGTGGGAAACATCTCAAATAGATATGTTTGTCTCCTGTTAATGGATTCCTTGAAAGCAAGGTTGGAAGACAGATGTCTTCTCATTCCCAGGGAGTGGACTGTTAATGTATGCCCTTCCACTGATACCCAGAGCTCTTCAGAAGATCCAAAAGGACTTTCAAACGAATGTGGTGGTGACTTCCTTTTGGCCAAGGCAACAGTACACCCTTTTAAAACTGCTAAGGGCAGTTGTCAGAAGCTTTCCTACAGACTGAATTTAATCAAACAAGACAATGAGTTGTTTGGTCCACCCCAACATGAAAATCCTTCAGCTGGCTGCCTGGATGACCGAGTTTTTATACTTTCTTAGGCATTTTTTTTCTTCTTCTTCTGAGGACATGTAGCAGGTGTGAAAGGAGGCGAAGAAAATCTGCCACAAGAAAATCATGCATGTGCAAATAGAAATATTTCCACTGCAAAAAGGTGTACCCCAGTCGGGGTGGCTGCGGTGGTGCAGTGGTTAGGGTTGTCGTCTCACAACAAGAGGTTCTCTGGTTCCATTCTCAGCTGGGGTGCTTTCTTTGTGGAGTCTGCAAATCCTCCCTGCGGTCGTGTGGATTTCCTGTGGGTGCTTCGGTTTTCTCCCACACTCCAAAGACATGCAGTAGGTGGATTGAACACTCTAAATTGAACGTAGGTGTTGAGTGCGTGCGTGTATGAGTGAGTAGTGCAGATGAACTACTGCAGCAGGACTAGCCACCCAGCAGTGGAAAACTTGGCTCAAGATTGCTACTGTTGAAGTGACGCCCTGACCCCATGTGCAAAAATGGGAAAAAAGGATAGATAGAATAAATAGTCTATGCCACTCTAAGAATGAGGACCCATTCAAGGCCCGTGCCTCTTGCTCTTTATTATTTGTGTGAGTTATTATCTGGCATGTCTTATATATATTTTTTTTTAAACAAGGTTCATGTTTAGGCCATTTCTGCTTATTTGCCCTCAGATTCCCCCCCAGTCTGATTTCAAGTCAAGCAGTTTTTGAGAGGGGTTTTACATATCGATCTACCTAGAAAACAGGAAGTTCCTTCTTGGGATTTTAATTTTGTGCTTGAGAAGTTGACACCTTGCATTTGAGCCAGCTCATCTATCTGATTTAAGGTTCTTGGCATGGAAAACTATACTACTGATTTCTTGACATCTGTGTGAAGAGAATCTGGGTTACAAGCTCTTATGGTGAGTCAGCCTTGAGTCATTTTTCATAAAAACAGGGTTTCTTTTAGAGCTAATCCTTCCTTTATACCTAAAGTGATTTCAGAATTTATTTTGACAGATTATTAATCTCCCTGTATTGTTTCCAGAGCCTAAAAACAAGAGAAAAAGAATCCTTCATACTGTAGATGTCCACAGACAGCTCAGATACTACTTAACAGAAATGAATCATTCAGGAAAGCAGTAAGCTGTTTGTCTCATTTGAGGGTAAGAAAAGGGGCAACCAGTGTCAAAGCAGACAATTTCCATTTGGTTGTCGTTATTTCTTTCAGCTGTGCTGACTATAACAAGTCTTCCAGGCAGGGTTAGGGCACATTCTGCCAGAGCTTTTGCGTCATCTATGGCTTTTTGGAATGGGTGGACTCCCAACATATTCTAGGGGCAGCAGCTTAGTTCTCTTTGCATACTTTTTAGAAAGCACTTAGAGTTCCTTTTCCAAGTCCAGAACAGGCTTTGCGAAGGCCATTCTCCAGGGTCTCCTGGATGTTTAAATTCCTTCCCTCTCTCTCTATATGTTTATAAGGTATGGTTATCTGTCCATATAGCTTAGACTACTGCAGAAGTCATTCAGTAGAACATCTTGTGTTATGATAATTGTACTTGCACAACTATACTTTCTTTGAGGTGCAAAAATGTGGACCAGTTGAAATTTCATTGACCAATACTGCAGTTTTTGGAGTAGCGGAACAAATGCAAAAAGAAAAGAATATATAGCAGGCCAAAGACTGATGCACCTCTGAATATTCCCCTTCTCTGCGGTACAGTGATCTTACAACATGCATATGTAGCAGCAAATGGGAAGATTTAGCATGGCTTTAGCCCTCCTTGCAGAAATGCTTTATTGGAGTAAATGCAAATGTCTGAATTTGCTATTTACTTTAATGCAACTGCAATTTATTTTTCAGTGATTCAGGGTTTCAAGTTTCAGATTTCACAGTTATGACAAAGAAGTGACCGGGGGGACTCTCTGATGTACACACAAATGTGCCAAAAAAAAAATGGATGGATAAATTAATAACTCTGGTTTGACTGCCAGGGTTTTGTAGCATTGCCTTTCTTGGAGTGGATTTTTTTGTTGTTAGATTAGTACTCTTGCTAGTTACTATAATTTTTTTTAAGTTAATTCGTACCTTTTTCTAGATATTAAAAATTGTTGTGTAATGGGAAGGATATTGAAAAATGAAGTAGCATAACCTCTTTACAGTATGCATCTAATATGGTTTAGATTTGCAATGATGTTTTTAGTGTTTCACTGTTGCAGTCATTACATTTGGGGGTAATCCGCTGGCAGGTTGCCCTCAGTCGGCCTGAATTCCAAAGTCTTGGGTCCTGCATCGGTTTCTGTCTCCTCTTCCATGAAGTCAGGTCGTCAGGGGTATAAAACAGGCAGCTGACGCCAGTTTCTTTAGTCTTTCTTGCCTCGCGGTGCCCGAAGCAGAAGCAGTTCGCAAGTGCCAGTCGGCCGACTTCTGAAATTTTGAAATTCGAGTTTCAGGACCAAAGTCTTCACTAAAGCTAAGTATCCCATTGGGGAAACTTTTTCTTGCTCCATACCGATGTCAGTAAAAGTTAATAATTGCATTACTTGTGGGAAGCAAATACCTCCTAAGGATTTCCATTTGTACTGTATTCCTTGCTTAGGCCCTGATCATAACTTGCCTAGCTGTCGGTTTTGTGCTAGATTTTAACCAACGCACTATTAAGCGTCAGTATATCTTTACTCCCAAATATTTTGGAAACAGATATAACTATCCCTGAAATGTCGTCCGATAGCAATCCGACTACTGGAGTTAAAAAAAAAAAAAACGCAAAGTAAAGGACAGAGACAGACCGTCGAGGTCCAAAACAGACAACAAAGCTTCTCCTAAGCCGGTTCGCCGGTACTCAGGTGCGTTTGCAGCCCCTGATAACCACTACTTTTGAGTCGCAGGCCTCTGCCGAGACCTATGTGGAGTCCGGCATGCCGTGAGATTCTCAAAGTATTGTACCCGCAGATGTCTCTCCCTCGGATGGGTCCAGAGCTGCTGAGCAGGCACTGGCTTCTGAGGGTGTATTCAGGCCACAACATTTTTATATAAAACCGACGCCAGCTTCTAAATCAAAGACAAAAGCAACTACTAAAGCTAAAAAACTGATGCATGAGCCACGTGCACAGGCCTCTATGCCCAAAAAGCAGATGATCAAAATGGCTGAAGACCTAATTACCTTGATCAGGGGTTCCCAACCTCCTCCTGATAAGAGGCCTAGGCAAGACACTGATTATGAATCTTAAGATCAGGTTTCTATTTCTTCTGATTCCTCTCCTGATCAGGAATTATTTATATCACCCTATAAGGATTCTGATGCAGAGGAATCTATCCCATCTGCATCTCCTCCTGAAGATTATTCCTTTGGAGAAACCTTGCATACTTTGAGGGAGCATTTTCACTGGGAGAGTCAAGATTTCTCAGAATCAAAAAGAGGCTTAGGAATTTCATTCTTCTCCCTCAGCATAGGCCTTTAGCCGTACCTCCTGTTTTAGACATTGTGGATGATGTGTTTTCAGAGTCGAGCTTGACTCCAGATTCCATACCTCCGGCTCCTAGCAAGCCAGGCAGATATTACAGGGTTCCTGACTCTCACAAATTTTTATTTAGAAACCCTGCTGCTAACCCTGAAACTTTCGCAGGCTCCAAAAGGTGTTAAGACCTCAACAGAAAAAAATCCTAACCCCTCTGACAGAGATTCCAGGGCACTGTATAGGTGGGGAAAGAAGGTTTTTATACATCTGCAATCTTGGCAATTAGGGCCTTAAACTGCCAGTTTCATATGCTCAAGTATCAACAACATGTTATGAGATTACTGAAACAGAAAATGTTGTTGATTTCTGAATGTGCAGAAAATAAAGAATTGCAGGAATTATTGCATGCAGCAGAACAAGTTGGAAAGCATACTTTGCAGTTTGGTTTTGATTCCTTAGAGGCGTCCTGCAGGGTCGCAGTTACTGGATCTGTGATTAGGAGACATGCCTGGCTAAACGAGCAAAATTTGCCTTATGTTAAAGCTAAATTGTTGGATGCACCTTTACAGCATGATGCTCTGTTTGGTATTAAGGCAGAAGAGGTGTTAAAGAAAATGGGAACAAAGCAAAGTCTATGCAGACTGTAAAAGACTTCTTACAAGTGCAGCCACCAAGATTCAGTAGACACTGGCCTACAGAAAATTGGTCCTTTCCTGTGTCTGACAGAGCTCAAAGGGGCAAATCCAGGCGCCCTAAAGGTTCTAGATTCCAGTCACAGGATTCTTACAGGTCAAAGCAATAGGGTGCTTCTACCTCCAAATCTGGAGGAAATAAAGCGCAACCCTACAGTAAACAGTCTCAATGACTTACCTCTGCCATCACCAAGCACTTATCTTTTGGCAGCACCCTTAGGGGGAAAATTAGCACTTTATGCTCAAAATTGGCAGTTAATAACCCAGGACAAGTGGGTGTTAAATATAGTATCTCAGGGATACAGATTCCACTTCCACACTCTGCCAATTGCAAACAGTTGGCCAGATCTGCGAAAAAATCAGTGAGCAGAAGCACAGAAACAAGTTATGTCCCTCATGGATATGGGGGCTATTCAGCCAGTGCCAGAACAGGAAAAAGGACAATGGTTTTATTCAAGACTGTTCTTGGTACCCAGAAAAGACAAGGCCTGGTGCCCAATACTGGATTTATCAATTGTGAACACATTTTTGGACATTTCAAAATGCTAACTTTGCAGCAGCTTCTGCCCATGCTGGGCAAGAACGCTTGGCTGGTGACATTAGACTTAAAAGAGGCATACCTGCATATCCCAATAAGGGAATCATGCAGAAGATACCTCCTTTTCAAGGCTGGCTTTATGCATTACCAATTCTCTGCACTGCCCTTTGGCTTATCTACTGCGCCCTGGGTCTTTACAAAGTGCCTGGCACCATTAATTGCATTTTGCAGACAAAGAAGTATACAAATCTATCCTTACTTGGACGACTGTCTCATTCAAGCAGAGAACAAGGACATTCTTCTTCAGCATCTGTTTTTTTTGAAAAGGCTTCTAACATGCCTAAGGTACACAATAAACGAAAATAAATCACAACTGGTACCCTCTCAAAAGATAACATTCCTGGGTGCAAGCTTGAATACAACTGCCCAGATGGCTTTCCTCACGCCAGACAAACAAAGGCAACTGACTATTTACTTCAAACAGATGGCAACAAAAACCCAGTTATCTGCAAGACAAACTCTGCAGGCTTTGGGGTTCATGGCATCCTGCATTCTACTGATTCCATATGCAAGACTGCATATGAGGAAACTACAGTGGTACCTAAAAAGTTTATGGCGTCAACATTGTCACAGTCTGGAAACAATGATTCCTCTCATTCCCTGCCTACAATAGGAGTTTCTTTGGTGGGCAAAGGCATGCCACCAAAACATGGGACGTGCTTTCACTCTACCCCCTGCCAGCCAAACCTTAACAGATTCATCAGACTATGCATGGGGGGCCCACCTGGCGGGAAGATGCATTCAGGGAATATGGACCCCAAAACAAATGCATCTGCATATCAACCAAAAAGAGATGTTAGCTGTTCAAAATGCCCTGACAGCCTTCAAGGACTTACTTCATCCAGGACAACTACTGATAAAGACGGACAACACCATGGTTATGTGGTGCATAAACAAGCAGGGGGGCACACACTCATACCCTCTTTGCAGACTAGCCATGACACTGTGGGACACGGCTTTGACTTGTCAAGTACATCTTCAAGATAAATTCCTGCCAGGAAAGCAAAATGCTCTGGCAAACGACTTAAGCAAAAACCTTATGGACCCTCACGAGTGGAAACTGGATCCACAAGTCTTAAGCATAACAAAGAAATGGGAGAGCACGGACATAGACCTATTTTCCTCTCCTCGGAATTATCAACTGGACAAATTCTGCACAAGGACTTATCACAGACGAGCATGGAAAGTGGATGCCCTATCCTTCAGTTGGAAAAACGTATCAGTTTATGCCTTTCCTCCTCTGCCTCTTCTTCCCAAGGTCCTACTAAAAGTCAGACAAGAAAAAACAAAGATGATGCTAATTGCCCCAGACTGGCCCCGCCAATACTGGTACCCAATCCTAAGGAATATGTCTCAATTCCCAGCTTGGTACTTGCCTCAAATACCTCACTTACTGTCTCAGCAAAACAATCAGATCCTGCACAATCAGCTCCAAGCACTGAACCTGGCAGCATGGCTGATCATGTAGTTATTCAAACAACACCTCTCAGTAAAGCTGTGATAGATGTCATTTTGGAAGCCAGAAGGCCTAGTACTGGAACATCTTATACTGATAAATGGAAGAGATTGTGCTTGGAACCAAGCACAAGGAACTGACACAGCAGAGCCAAATATTTCTCAGATTTTACAGTACTTGACTGAGATGCTTGACAAAGGCCTATCTTTTTCATCAATAAAAATCCATGCCTCTGCCATCTTGGCTCACAACAACACAGAGCCACCAATCTTTTCTCATCCTTTGCTAAAGCAGTATCTTAGAGGGGTCAAAAATGTAAGGCCTCCCAGAAGATCACCAGTTCCTGCATGGGATCTCAATTATGTGTTGGAAAAGGTCACTCTGCCTCCATTTGAACCAGCTGCTACTGCAGACCTAAAGTTCTTATCATGGAAAACAGCTTTGCTCTTGGCAATTACTTCAGCAAGAAGGGTCTCAGAGCTCCAGGCCCTCATGGCTGTGGAGCCTTTTATCGTATTTTATCCAGACAAGGGTGTCCCTCAGGACCAATCCTTCATTTATGCCTAAGGTGGATTCCAGTGTGGCTCTTAACCAAACTATTAATCTGCCAACTTTTTATCCATATCCGCAGAACAAGGGGGAGCGGATTCTGCATTCCTTGGATGTACACAGACCACCAAGATTCTACTTGAGCAGGACTAAAGCTCTAAGAAAAACTGAGCAGTTACTAGTGACATTTGCTGCAGGATCAGAGGGAAAGGCTCTTTCAAAGTGGATAAGCCACTGCATTCGTTTCTGCTACTTGCACCATGGCAAACCGGTGCCCAAGGGCATTAGGTCTCATTCCACCAGGGCTGCAGCTACATCAGCAGCTTTTCTCAGAGGGGTACCAACCAAAGACATTCTAGAGGCTGCTACTTGGAGTTCTGTTCACACTTTTACAAAGCATTATCATTTGCCTGTCTACTCTAAGTCCAGGGCAGGCTTTGCCACTGCAGTTCTGCAGAGCCTTACAGCCGCCCCTAATGCAGTTTAGCTCCAGCCTCCCATCCATAACTTTGGGATTCTACCCAAATGTAATGACTGCAACAGTGAAACACGAAGAACATAGTACAGTTGTGTACACTTACCATAAATGTAGATGTTCGAGTGTATTCACTGTTGCAGTCCAGGTTACCTGCCCGCCATCCCCCTGTTATTCTGGAGTTTCTCTTTCCTTCACTATTTTCTACAGCCTTTCTGGTGTATTTGCTTGTAGATGAAGGTAAAGTTTTATTGTTGCATGTATATATAGCTTATATATATTTTTGCTACCCATTTGGGGGGCACCTGACATCTGGGGCAAGAAAAACTAAAGAAAATGGCGTCAGCTTTCTGTTTTATACCCCCTGACGACCTGATGTCATGGAAGAGGAGACAGCAACCGACACAGGACCCAAGACTTTGGAATTCAGGCCGACTGAAGGCAACCTGCCAGCAGATTACCCCCAAATGTAATGACTGCAACAGTGAATACACTTGAAAATCTACATTTATGGTAAGTGTACACAACTGTACTTTATGCAGTGACTTGCAGCTGTATTGTAGAGACATGTACTATTGTTGAGGCTTAAAATAAATGTATAGTTTTGTCTGTTTCATTTAATGTGTTAACTTCATTGCACATTCCCTAGTTGTTTGCATGGTTTTATTGCATTAAGTATGCATAGTCTATGAAAACAGCTGTGGAAGAGGAAGTAAAGTGGAAGCAGTAATTCAGCAATGTATTTTTAAGACAGTTTAATAAAGTTTCTTCTGAGAGCTTATCTAAAACAATAAACTGATTTGCTTTTCAACTTGTCAGTGAAAAAGAAACTGTTAAAATTTAGCCTGTGTCTTGGGCTAGGGCGTAATCAGTCTATTAGTGCTTTGCTGATATTTATCTGTAGCTGTACACTGTAAGCAGACATGACAGCTCTTGCATTTGTGCTAAGTGCCTATGTTGGCCTTTCTCATCTTGGCTTCTGTCTTATAATAGGCAGACAGTTCTGCTGATTTTACTCAGTAAGATCATCTTTTTTTTTTCTTTTTTTTGAAGTAACAGATTACATGGGTACATTACAGTAAGCTGCTAAAATACCCTGCAGGTACAAAGTCAGGCATAGAAGAGCAGGGAAACCGTCATCTACTGTCCACTTGTCTCGTGGAAAGCAGTTTTTAGTACTTAATAAATAAGCACTTATCCAGGCATGTCTAAGGGTCAGCTCCCAGGGATTTCTCCTGTCTACCTGATGAATCTGAGCATCTTGGGGCAATGCAGTAATTCCCTCATGTACACAGACAACCCTCTCCTCCTACCACCCAACATTACAACCTGTGAGAGATGCACTTATATAGCCAAACTGGAAGCAAAGCTCTCTTCACCCAAGACTGGACTAGACAGTCAAGAGGAGAAGGTAAACACTTGCACCACACCACACTCATCACATAGTCCCTCAAAACCTACACCACCAAAACACACACATAGAAACACAAAACACACACCTACATTCGCGTAGGCTCTCAATAAAAACCTGCCCAAGCATCAGGGACATCCAATGCATAAACGCAAGCAAACTCCACCCCCCAACACAACCCAAATGACACATAACCCACAAACTCAGTGTGCCACTCAACCACAGCCCATAAGGCATAACAACGTACCCAACACTCTAGTCATAGGCGACTCTATAGTCAGGCACACTGATGTTCCACTCACTAGACTAAACAAGGAGAAAGTTACTGTCAGCTGCCTGTCAGGTGCCAGGATCCGCCACATAATGCATGCACTCAGGTCACTCCACAATAAGTACAAATATGACAATGTCATTGTCCATGTTGGTGTGAATGACCTGAGACGTACCTCCCTGGACTACATGAAAAGAGACATGGAGGAGCTCTCCGATCTTGTATCTCAGGCAGGTATGACCCTAACCCTGAGTAGCATCCTGCCATCACCCAGAATGATACCACAGTACAAGGACAAAATGATTGACTTCAACAATTGGCTAAGCTTCTGGTGTTATTCTAAGGAGATCCAGTATTTGTCTGCCTGGGACGACATGATTGACAGTCCATGATGCTTTGCCAGAGATGGCCTGCACCTGTCACCCTTAGGATTCCGGATACTGGCTAAGGCTCTTGCCACCCCTATAGTGCCTTTTTTAGGCAAGGTTCAATGACAAATTCACCACCTTAACAGGTATAAGCAAGCAAAATCTGAGGGTAATGCTACACAATGCTAGAAGTCTAAACCTCAAAATGCAGTCACTCAAGGCACTCCTTAAAATGGAGAACATTGACATCTGTGCAGTGACAGAGACCTGGTTCAAAGCTCCAGAGAGCACCCCTGCATTACCAGGCTTCAATTCATACCACACCTTTTGGCCACCTAACCCAGAAAGAAGCACTAAAGGCGGAGGCGTGTCCATATTCATTAAGGATGTCCACACCTCCAGGCTAGTTGCACAGCATAATGCATCTGAGATTATCCAAGTGCAATTAACTCTGGGCAAGACCACAATCCAAATTGTAGCTTGCTACAGACACCCCACCATGCCTCAGGATTCACACTCCTCATTTCTTGATACACTGGAAAGTATTAGGGTACAACCCAACACCCTAATAATGGGCGATTTCAACTACCCCACCATTAACTGGGAAAACTACTTCTGTACCAACTCTTTTGCTCAACGTTTTCTAGAATTCATAAATTCCAATGCCATGGATCAACTTATTCACACCCCCACCAGGGGCAGCAGTATCCTAGACCTGGTCATTACCAACATGGGAAACCGGTGTTCCACACCAGAGGTCAATTCCTCGTTGGTCAGATCCGACCACAAGCTAATCAGCCTAGACATCCACATCCCACCCCCAGCCCCAATTAGGGAAACCATCGTAAAAAACTTCTCAAAAGCCAACTTCACAATTCTTAAGACAGAAGTGGCAAACTTCATGACACCCATGCAGATGGGCAATAGAGGTATGACTGCCGAATCCTACACAAATGCACTTTATAAGCACTTACACCAGTGCATGGATCATGCTATCCCTAATAGAACCAAGATGTTATCCTCCAAAAAAAGGAAGCCAATCTGGTGGTCCTCTGCCATAAACAAACTCTACAACAGAAGAAAGAAACTGTTGCAAAAAAGAGTAAAATCCCATGACTGGAGGAACTCCCTGGTCAACCTCAGTAAGACGCTGAGATCCCTCATAAAATCTTCCAAAGCTAGTTACGAAAACAAAATTGCCACCGCGACAGTTATCCCACTCCACAAAGGGGGAGCCACGACGGACCCCGGGAACTACCGCCCCATTAGCCTGACGAGCCTGATCTGCAAGGCCATGGAACGTATCATCGTGGAACTCATAAACAAAGACATTGGTAATCTCCAAACTCTGGACCCTACTCAGTTTGGATTTGTAAAAGGCAGATCATGTCTCCTAAACCTGATTGACATCTTTGAAGCAGTCACCAAAGCCATAGATGAGGGTAAAATGGTTCACACAGCTTATCTAGATCTCGCCAGGGCTTTCAACACCATCCCCCACTGTGAAATTATAGATAAGCTCACTAAACTAGGTATAAATCCCTATGTCACAAGATGGGTTGCCAACTGGCTCACAGACAGAACCCACACTGTGAAAGTAGCGGATTCCAAATCCGACATCAGACCAGTGACAAGTGGAGTACCACAGGGTTCAGTCCTGGGTCCTCTCCTGTTTGCTATCTACTTCTCTGAAGTGCAGGCCAACACAGAAGGTCTTTGGCTAACAAAGTTTGCAGATGACTGCAAACTAGGAGCCACAATCGAAACTACTAACGATGTGGACAAACAACAAAAGGGCCTCAATGAGACAGATGCCTGGTGTCAAAGCTATGGCCTGAAGCTCAATGCCGAAAAGTGTATTGTCATCCCCTTTGGTAAAAACTCTGTACCCATGAACTACCATATAGCTGGTAGTCTACTTAATGCTGAAAATGTGACGAGACCTTGGGACACAGGTGGACAGTAGTCTCTCCTTTGATAATCACATCGCCACAGTGGTCAGGAAATCCTTCTGCGTGGCTCATCTCATCACAAAAAGATTCTCATCCAGAAAAAAAGAGGTCATTGTTCCCCTCTACTCATCACTCATTAGACCCATTATAGAGTACATTGCCCCTTTTGGTATGTACCTCACAAGACATCTACAACAACTGGAAAGACCACAGAAATACCTCACAAAGAGGATTACTGGCCTCAAACAGATGCCCTATGCAGACAGTCTCAAAAGACTACAGCTTTACTCCATCGCATATCGCCTACTCAGAGGCGATCTCTGCCTAACATACAAAGCTATGTCAAACCCAGAGCTGTTGGACATGCTCCACTTAAAGAAATCCCAATCCCTCCGACCTACACGCTCTAGGGACCTTAACCTTGTCACCACAATAAACAGAACATGCTGGAGGGATAGATTCCTGTCCCAGAGACTTCCCATACTCTGGAACAGACTACCTATCTATGTCAAACAGAGCTCCTCATTAGCACTCTTCAAGAAAAATCTTGATGATTGGATGGAAAATGGGAAATTCACCCTGGGGATCACTTCTGTGGCTCTGCTCGACAGGGGCATAGGAAAATAATTTTCTTGGGTGGCGAAAGCCAGGGTACATTTTTTGGCTAGGCTTGTATGGGCCCTAGGGCCGATAGCCTAGTACCTACCTATAAATCTCAAAATTAATACTGTTAATTTACTTTATGAATTGCATAATTGATTGACCTGGTTGTCCTAGAACGTGATTATTATTTATTTCGGTTGCTTTCATCTATGTAACCTCCCCCTGACAGCATCAGATGATTAAAGCTTTGCCTGTTTGAAAGAGGTAGCTCATTAGATGCTCCTATTACTTTGACATATTTGTTGTAGGGGGATATTGGTATGTACTGCTAGTGCATCATCCTTTTGGACCTATGGAGGTATTTTTCTTCTAGTAATATCACTGTCCATCCTTTTTCAGAGGCACCCATGTAATACCTGCCTGCATACTTTAACCGCTTCCTATCATTTTATTAACTGTACTTTCTAAAATACAACAGACATATATTTGATACTAGTGGAGGTCATGCACTCAGACGTCCATAATGTCTCCTGGGATACTGCTGTCATTAAGATTTTGTGTGGCTGCAGTGTTACATACAGTGGATATAAAAAGTGTACATACCCCTGTTAAAATGCCAGGTTTTTGTGATATAATAAAATGAGACCACAATAAATCATTTCAAAACTTTTTCCACCTTTAATGTGACCTATAACCTGTACAATTCAATTGCAAATCAAATCTGTTAGGGAAAAATATAAAAAATAAAAAACCTACAATAAGCTGGTTGCATAAGTGTGCACACCCTTAAACTAATACTTTGTTGAAGTGCCTTTTAATTTAATTACAGCATTCAGTCTTCATGGGTAGGAGTCCATCAGCATGGCATACCTTGACTTGGCAATATTTGCCCACTCTTCTTGAAAAAGTGCTCCAAATCTGTCACATTGCAAGGGCATCTCTTGTGCACAGCCCTCTTCAGGTAACCCACAGATTTTCTATTGGATTTAGGTTTGGGCTCTGGCTGGGCCATTCTAAAACTTTAATTTTCTTCTGGTGAAGCCATTCTTTTGTTGATCTGGATGTATGTTTGGGGTCATTGTCGTGTTGAAAGCTGAAATTCCTCTTTATCTTCAGCTTACTAGCAGATGCCTGAAGGTTTTTGGCCAAACATGACTGGTATTTGAAACTGTTCATAATTCCCTCCACCTTGACTAAAGCCCCAGTTCCATCTAAAGAAAAGCAACCCCAAAGCATGATACTGACACCACCATGCTTCACTGTGGGGATGGTGTTCTTTTGGTGATGGGAAGTGTTGTTTTTGCGCCAAACGTACCTTTTGGAATTGTGGCCAAAAAGTTCAACCTTGGTCTCCTCAGAACAGAACACATTTTCCCACATGCTTTTGGGAAACGTGATCTATTGTTTTGCAAAATTTAGCCAGGCCTGGATGTTCTTCTGTGTAAGAAAAGGCTTCCGTCTTGCAACCCTACACCATAGCCCAGACATATGGAGAATAATACAGGAGATAGTTGTCACTGTAGTACACAACCAGTACTTGCCAGAAATTCCTGCAGCTCCTTCAGTGTTGCTGTAGGTCTCTTGGCAGCCTCCCTGACCAGTTTTCGTCTGGTCTTTTCATCAGTTTTGGAGGGATGTCCATTTCTTTGCAATATCACTGTTTTTCCATGTTTTCTCCACTTTTTGATGACTGTCTTCACTGTGTTCCATGGTATAGCCAATGCTGTGTACATTTTTTGTACCCTTCTCCTGACTGGTACCTTTCAGCAATGAGATTCCTTTGATGGTTTTGTAAGCTCTCTGCAAACCTTGGCTTTTGCTGTAGCAGGCAACTGAGTAAATGTCAGGAAGCTCCTACTAGGACAGCTGAACTTTATTTGGGGTTAGTCAGAGTTTCTCTAATTGATGGCAGGTATGTACTGAAGACTGAATGTTGTAATTAAATCAAAAGGTGCTTCAACAAAGTATTAGTTTAAGGGTGTGCCCACTTATGCAACCAGCTTATTGTATGCTTTTTATTTTTTATATTTTTCCCTTCAACAGATTTGTTTGTTTTTCAATTGAGTTGTACAGTTTATAGGTCACATTAAAGGTGGGAAAAGTTTTGAAATCATTTATTGTGGTCTTTTTTAATATCACAAAAACCTGGCATTTTAACAGGGGTGTGTACACTTTTTATATTCACTGTATGTATTTTGTCCTACACTGTACAACCTTTCTGTTCAGCCAGTGAGTGGCAGGATATGTGAGCCTCAGTTTTCTGTACTCTGAATGCTGCTGCTGTTTTTCTGTGTCTTCTTTCACTTCAATTGTAGTAAGTAACTGATGTTCCTAGATGAATTTGGATCTTACTTTTTCTACTCTCACATCAACTGTTGCTTGTAGATGAACTTGAATTTTTTTAAGCATTTCCTGCAGTGGATAGAATCAATGGATCTGTATCCGCTCAGGGCATCTGTCCTGATTTCAGATTTGCAACAATAAGTATCATGATCATGTATGTATGCCCTCAACAGTTATTACTGTAAGTTTATTTTGCCTGTGACTTGACTGATACCCAGCAGTGTTCCTCCTGCACTGGATCCTACCCAGCCTTGACTACATATCTCACATTGTTTTCTTCTTTACCCCCCCCCCACCCCCACCCACACACCCACTTGATCAGGCAGACATCATTCTGCATGGATGTCTGATGCCTGTGGTATAAGAGGGGCATCTGTCTGTGACATTTTGTTTCCTTCATGATGCAGTTCAAGAAAGGAAGCTGCATAATTTGGACTGGCTTACAGAGTACAGATAAATGTCCTGCTAGAAAATCTGTTGTTGGCTTTGCGTATTTATTGTGTAGTAGCTATAGGATACCGTTTGTAACTGCTGTTTGTTGTAGCTTGCTAGTTGTTGCACATTAGCTAAGATGTCAGTATCTAAAGTGACAATGCATTTCTTGTAACAAATTCCACAACAAGGATTTCATAGTCAATGTTTTGGTATAGAGCATTGTATCGCTTGTTGTCCCAACTGTGCAAGTTCAGTCAGAAGACCATCAAGTAGAGTGCAGCAAATCCTCAAAACTACCTAAATCAGAAAAGGATGCTTTCCCTCTTTAGGTACACTGGTACCTGCTAGATATTTTATTGCCCCACCCAAAATAAACAAAGAGAAACCCTCGTAAGAAAAGATGTGGGGAAGGTTGACAGCCTATTGATAATCCACAGGCCTCCTACGCAGGATATTGGTCTTGAAGAGGCTTTCACAATCCTTGTCCCAGATACTTACTTGTACTGAGGCCTTTAGCTGGGCTCTTGGAGGCTATGTTATTGAAAGGAAGTGCATCCTACTGTGACAAAGTCCAGCAGATGTTAGTCTGGCTAAATGTCTCTTTCTGGGCATCAGATTCTGACACCTGTATCCTGATAACCAAGGGTGAGGGTGGTGTACCTGCATTGCTTATGTGTGGATGTCTGCATTTCCCTTATTGTTTGTTGACACCAACCTGTGACTGTAAACTTAGAAGGTAGCCACCACCACCACCACCTCTAGGAGCAGGCTCAGAATGCCCACACTTTGCATGGTCTGCCCTACTGCCTCAACCTGATCTGAGTAGGATCCACCACCCAGGCCCCTTCTCAGGACCTGATGAAACTGGTTCAGAATGTCATGTTTTTCTTAGGAATCTGCAGCCTCTCACAGACTAAAAGTCAATGCTGAGAGTCTCTAGTCAAAAACGGAAGAGAGCGAGACATGCTTCCCTTGACAGATCTGATCGACATAGACATACAACCGGCTTATGCTGACCAGATGTCCTTCCTATCTCACTGACATGTCTGACGCTGAGGACACCTTATTCTGTGCTTCATTTGGAAGCATCAGTGGAATGCAGGATTTAAAGTGGGAAACACTGGACTACTCAGGCACTTATAAGAGATGAATTTCCAGGCTCATCAGAGCCTAAACTTGTAACTATTCCTTCAGTAAGTGTAGCCTTAGAGGGTGCATTTGTAAGTGCATCTATGGAGCCAGATTCCTAACCATCTGCTCCCAGGTTGCCTAGCCATTTCTGTAGGGTCATGGGTGCCTTTATTTGTACAAGACCGCAGTTGCTGATCTAGCTTTAGTGTCTGTGGATAGCAGGGGCTTTTCTGAGGTTCCAGCTGAAATTCCCATCCCCAGTGTGGGTAAAAGCAGAGTACTTATGCAGAGACATGCGTAACTGAAGAAACAGCCCCTGCTAGAGTATGAAAAGATTTAGCTACTTAATGCTGTACTAGATAAAACCGCTGTTTCACCCCCCACAAAAAAAATCACTGCATATACAGTAGGAATTACCCAAGTAAAAGCCTTTGTATTACTGACAGGATAAAGGAAAGCATCTGAAGGGTAAGAAAGGTAATTTTAGGAGAAAATGGTGAGCTGACCAAAAAGGAAGCTGGGGGTCCTTCAGGGCTGAGTCACTTTCAAGTAAACAGCTATGACTTGATGGATCTCTTCCCTTCCTGTCTATCTCACATGCCACCCCAGCCCAACATCATACCTATATACTCTGTCTCTTCACAAAAAGTAAGGGATCATTTGGGACTGTTGCTGAAAAAAGTAGGCAAAAAAAAAGTTGGTGGTGGGCCAACCTAATTCTTAGACAGGAATACAGTCTCTAGTTCATAAAACAGCCCATGTTCCCCAGCATTCCTTTACCATCCAGAGAACAAGTGCATTTTTAAGTCTGTATTGCTAAAGCTTTTGCATATTGGGGCTGTAGAAAGGAAGTTCCAGAACAGGCGCAAGGTCCATGGTTCTAGAGCCCATTTTAGTCATAGCAACTTAAGGCAAAACAAAAAGTCTGCAAGTGCCATTGTTCAAAACACTAACATAGTATGCCCTCCTTTATGTCTTCTGTTCTGTCTGGAGTTTATGGTTACTATACATCTCAGTGTTGCTTGCCCCTACATGACCATAATCTGGACACACACGGCAGTACATGCATTTCCAACTTGGGAGTGCTTGGTACAAATTTATTTTTCCCTTTGTCCTTTGCTTTATTTACTGCACCCAGGATATTTAAGAAATACGCCCCACTAGGAGCTACAATTGCAGGACTTGACATTATTCATATCTTCCATTACACTGACAGTTGCCTTATTTAGGCCCTCGCCTATGCCCTACAGTTCATCCTGGCCTGCTTCCCACCTGTGATTCTCTCTTTATCTGTTGAACTCACAACAGACAATGCCAGCAGATGCAATTCTTAGGATCCATTTTGCACACCACCAGTTAAAGGGCATTCCTCCCTTCAGAGAAAGTGCTGCTTATGACCATATTTTTAATTCCATATAAAATTAGAATCCTATTCTATTTAGGCAATGCCTCAAGACCCCAGGTTGTATGGCATCTGCAATCCTAATGGCCACCATGGCAGAATCTTTCAGTGAGAACTCCAGTCATACCATGAGAACAGATGGTGCCAATGTGTCCAGTCCATGTAGTGTTCAAAACCTCCGTTACCTTAGATCAAGAAATAACTCTTACATTGAATATAACAAGTGAATCTCCGTGAAATGATCTGTTTCAAATAAGGCTCAGACATCTAGACACTGGTTAGAGGTTCCACAGCTGTAGTTTAGAGGCTCATTCAAGGTAGCAAACAATTCAGAGGACCAGGAACAAAAGTGACAGGAAAGCACACATTAACATTAGAGATGATAGCACATGTTTATGGCTACAAATACACCTAACAGGTATGGCAACCAGAGATGCTGGGTATCCCCCCAAACACAATAGTCAGGTGTTGCATCAACAAACTGGGAGAAGCCCACTATTACTTATTTTGCAGACTGGCCATGCAAGCTTGATATCGTATCCATGAGGCTGCTTGACAGGTCATTTTACATACCATTCTGTGATAATCTTCTGGCAGACCAGTTGAGTGGAACAAAATACTGTCATGAATGGATGCTGAACAGGGACATATTTCTTGATTTGACCACAGGTTGGGTGTGTAGACCTTTTCATTTTTCCAGAAAACTGTTAAGTAAATGTAACGGGTCATCAAGCTCAGGGGCCTGGGCAACAGGATGCCTTCTTAATCAACTGGTTGGGTCACTTCTTTTACATTTTTACTCCTGTTCTTCTCCTGAGGGTAAATTGGAAGGTGCATGAGGGTAGACTAAAAGCTGAGTCTTGGCCAAAGTAACACTGTTTTTTCTGCCCAATAACCGGGTCTTTTTGGGAGCAGCTGTCTGATCAAACATTGCAACTTGCGTATTAATCTCCAGAGCCAGGGAAGGTTTTGCTATGGTCATCCTAAAAGGGTTGTCGCAATACTTATTTTCACAGGGAATGCCACTCATTCTGTACATGCAATGTGAATTTTTGCAAAGTTAACACCATTGCTGCAGTCTACAGCATGAAGAACATAGCCTACTTGTATAGAAACGTACCATGGTTGTATATGTTTGAGTATGGTCACTGTTGCAGTAATATTTCCATCCTTATGTGTTTGACCTTTTGCTTTCCTAAGTTTAGGATAAGTACCCACTCTCCTTTTATCTCCACCTCCTCTCTTTCTCTTGTTCCTACAAAGTGGCCCTCATACTCAGGTTTATCTACGACTTGGAGAGGAAACCCTGATTCTTCAGCTTGGGATATCTTTTCTGTGTGTAGTTGCCACTAGGGTTGTTAGTGCGTTGGCTTATGTGAAACCTCTGATACTTTAGAGATGGCTTACAAATGTCCCTGTTATAAAACACATGTATGTTGGTATCCTGGTTCAAATGCATTTGCCTGACTGGGAGTTGGAAGAGTGGAAACATCTGTACATGTAGCCAGATGTTATGCCTTCTGTTGCCAAGTCGCAAGAGTTAGGACTACTGGAGCAGTGAACTTAACTCCTGCAACTATGGTAAGTTTCTACACAACTGTACTTTCTCAAGAATCAACTCTGAACTTAATTATGATTTATACCTTCCCACACCTACCTAGAACGTTCAGCTAGGACTAGTAAGCTACTGACATAGAAAGCTGAACTATTTAGTTCTAGAAGCATCATCTGGGGAAGGTGTATTCCGGTTTCTTTTTAATTACTATTAGGACTGGAGATGTAAAACATGATGTTAAGTTGTCAATCTCGCCTTCATTCTTGCTTGATGGGTTCGGAGCCGATCCTCGGCTCCGACTCGGCACTTTGCTAAGCTCGAGAGTCACTTTTACCAGCTCGAGGCAGCCCCATATCCCATGATGCAAGGCGGTAAGTACCCCGATCTCGTTTGCCACTTCGCTGATGAGGTCCTCCTTTTACCAGCTCCTGGTAAGTGTTTATTTTTAAACTGCTAGTTGCCCCTATCAGATAAAAAAACATTTTTCTTAAAAATCTTTAACTTTTAGTCAATTGTAAGCCCATTTTTGACTAACTTTATTCTTCCATCTTCATTTTTTTTTTAGTCAGGCCTTTCTTTCCCTCCCATTCCCCTCCCCTGTCAGGTTGTGTGTGTGTGTGAGGTTTTTTACTTGTTATCTTTAATTTTAATTGTCTGATTTTGGACTGTGTGTGTACTGCTTGTGTAACCATAATGTCCAAAGAGCAGAGGGTCTCAGGCTTCAAGAAGTGTGACTCGTGCTGTCAGAAGATGTCTCTGACAGACTGTCATACTTCTTGTTTATACTGCCTGGGACCTCTCCACCTGCAGGACTCCTGTGCAATATGTCACTCTTTTAGCCAGAGAGTCCTGCAGGAAAGGAGAAACAAGCTTATTTTAAGGGGACTCCTTAAACCGGAGGGCTCCCCAGCCAAATCGGCTCCGGGAAAGCCTTCCAAGACTAAGGACCAGGCTTCTGTATCTAAGTCTTCGGCCTTGGCTCCAACTTTGTCGGAGTCTAGATCGGCTCCGGCTGGAGCCGATCCGACCTTGGCTAAATCCTCGGCACCGATGGCTATCGGTGCCGATACTACTATGGTCACTTTGGTGTCGGTTCCAACTGGCTCCGACCACCATGTGGCCCAGGCTTCGGTGTCGGTGCCGACTGGCTCTGACACCACTATTTCGATGCCTGCGGCTCCGGCTGGAGCCGATGCATCTAGATCTACACTCGGAGCCGAAAAGTTATCGGCTCCGACTGGATCCGTGGGTTTGTCGGCTCCGATGGTTCCTTCGAGGAAGAGGTCTAGGTCTCCCTCTTTGGAACCGATTCTGTCGGCTCCGGCCTCACCTCTTCTTTCGGAACGGAGCCATCGGAGCCGATCTTCTAGGTCTTCCAGGTTATCAGACCATGATTTAGAGAGGGTGGTAAGCAGATTATTAAAATCACAGGCACTGGCCCAGATGCTTCATAGTCCGTCTCAACAGACGACTATTAGTCCACACCCTTCAAGTTCCTCCTTGACTCTACCCCAGAGTTTGGAGCTGGTGTCTACGGGAATAGTTACGGCTATGGCTGAGGGGCAGATACCCCCTCCTTCTGCACCTTCAGCATCTACTCTTATCTTCTCCTCGAGACCTTCCTTGGAGGGATTCGTGGTCGGGCTTCCTGGTCTCCTCCGAGGGTGATTGGCATCGGACCCTTGTCCAACCTCGCTCTTCCCCTTGGAGCTTCGCTTGGTGAGCTCGGCTCCGACATCTGCCTCGAGCCTTCCTTCGGTGGGCCTGGGAGTCCCAGTTTCTTCGAACGGGTTCTCTCGGATCTCCTGGGAGGGAGCCTTCAAGGTGATGAAGAGTGTGCTGGCCACTGGGCTCAGTCAGCAGTCTATTCCTTAGCTCCTCCTCTCGGTGCCTGTCGATATCTCTTCCTCTTTCTTGCTCCCGGACCTAGAGATCCACCGCCTCAGGTTTCCCCACTGGGAAGAACCCCTCTTCCGAGGATTCTGCTGACCAGTCAGGAGATCCTCCGCGCAAGAGGACTTGTAAGAGGAAACACCTGGACTCCCCTGAGTCTACCACTTCCGATACCGACTTAGATGAGTCTGAGGGATCCCCAAGATCCCCCTCTGAGGATGTCTCCTTTTCAGACATCCTGGAACTCCTAAAACAGAGGGGAAACTGGCCCTCCATAAATCCCTCCGAGGATGAGTCTGTATACCTAGAGGCGTTTGGATCTCGACCCTCCACCTCCTGGGTGTCTCCTCCTTTCGACCCCCTTATGGAGGATATTGCTCGGAAGGCTTGGGCTGCTCCTGATTCTGTAGAGCCAGTTCCTAGGAGGCCGTCTAAATTTATTACAGCCCCTTCTGAAAACCAATTCCTTACAAAAGGTGTCCCTGTTGATGCCATGGTGGTGGTGGCCGCCACTAAGAAGGAACTTGCAGATCCTTCCGTACCAGTCCATCCTCCTAATAAGGATTCTAGGACCATGGACAGGTATGGTAAGCGGATGTTCTCCTCAGTGACCTTTGCCATGTGTTCGCTGAACTATTTATGTCACTTCACCAGACTCCAAAGGGACATCCTTAAAGAACTAGGTGAAGTAGTACAGGATCCTACAGCTCCAAGGGCTCAAGAAAAGATAGCTTCTCAGCTAGGAATCCTTAATTCTATAGCTAACTCCTCCATGCAGCTGATTTTGTATGCAGCAGATGGAGCGAGTAGAGCCGCAGGTACAGGAGTGGCTCTCAGACGTCAATCCTGGATCCGGCTCTGTAATTTTGCAGATCCCTTTAAGGCGTCCTTCACGAATTCTCCCTTTGATGGGTCAGCTTTGTTTGGCCCTCAAGTGAAGGATACATTGACCAGGTGTGAGCAGCACGGCAAGACTCTTTCTGCCGTAGGGGTCCGTTTTTCTACCCCCTCTAGACCTTACCCCAAAGGTCAGAAGGGCGGAAAAAATGTGGTTCTGTAAATCCCAGGGAGTCATGCCAGACACACGTGGTCAGTTTACCCTTAGAGGCAGAGGGGGTAATAATAACAGACGCCGCCCTAGAGGCAGAGGGGGTCCACAAAACCAGGGAAGCAGAGAGCCTCTCTGACAAGCCCTTCCAGCATCCCTGAGATGTTGCCCGACTGTCCATCCTTGGAGGCAGTCGGGGGAAGACTATCGCTGTACCCAGAAGCCTGGCGTTCCCTCTCACAAGACAGATGGGTACAGTCGATCATGTCCGAGGGATACAAAATTCCTTTCGAGGAAAGTCCTTTCAATCACAAAAATTCCCTTCCAGACGTGCCACCCGGTCTAAGGGAAATAGCAAAGTTAGAAGTATCAAAGCTTCTACAAAAAAGGGCCATTCAGCCAGTTACAACAGACCATTCAGAGCCTGGAATCTACTCAAGGTTCTTTTTGGTCCCCAAAAAGACGGGAGACTGGAGACCAATATTGGATCTCGGCAGACTCAACAAGACAAGATTTCGAGTGGTCACACTTTAATCAATTTTGCCCTTCCTGGGCAAGGACAACTGGATGTGCTCAATAGACCTTCAGGATGCGTACTATCACATAAAAATTCACAGATGCTCCAGAAGGTTTCTCCGCTTTTGGCTGGGGTTCAGTCATTTTCAATTCAGAGCCCTGCCCTTTGGTCTCACTACAGCCCCCAGAGTGTTCACCAAATGTATGGCAGTGGTCACGGCTCACCTGAGACGTCAAGGATTCCAGGTGTTTCCGTATCTCGATGACTGGCTCCTTTCAGCCACCACCAGGCATCAACTTCTCCAAGCCAGGGATTACACCCTAAATCTCTGCACTCAATTAGGAATTTCGATCAACTACGAAAAATCCTCCTTGTTGCCCTGCCAGTCTATTACTTTCATAGGTGCAAACTTAAACACTGTTCGGATGTCAGCAACCCTCACAGAACAAAGAATCTCAGATATCCAAAGTCACGTGTGGATCATCCTTGCCAGAAAAAGGTGCAAGCCAGAATGGTTCTGAAGGTGTTGGGCCTCATGGCAGCGGCCATTACCCTTCTTCCCTTGGCCCGCTTCTACATGCGTCTTCTTCAATGGATGTTGTTCACCCAGTGGTCTTACCAACAACTTCCCATGCGTCACCAAATCCTGGTGACACAAGTTTGCAAAAATCATCTATTCTGGTGGATTTCTTCTCCCCAGATTCATCAGGGCAGACCCTTTGTATCCCCGGCCCCGGTAGCCACAGTCACTACGGACGCCTCCCTGATCGGGTGGGGGGGTCATTATCAGGGCAGGATGGTTCATGGGACGTGGCAACCATTCGAATACCACCTGCACATAAATGTCCTAGAAATGAGAGCAGTGCTTTTAACGTTGCAAGCCCTCAACGACTTTCTTCCCTTGGGAACAATTGCAGTTCACACAGACAACATGTCTGTAGTATGGTATATCAACAAACAGGGCGGAACCAAGTCCTACCCCTTGTGTCGAGAAGCTCTCAGACTTTGGCAATGGGCGATCTCCTCTCATCGGTTTCTGGTAGCAACGCATATCCCTGGGAAAACCAACATTTTAGCGGACAGATTGAGCAGAGCTATTCTCATGCCTCACGAGTGGTCTCTCAATCTATAGTGGAGGAGATTTTTCTAGAATGGGGGGCCGCCCATGTTGCGATCTTTTTGCTTCTCCCCAAAACAGCAAATGCCCAGACTTCTTTTCTCTCTTCCCACTGCCAGGCCATCCCCCCAGAGACGCTCTTACCCAGGATTGGCCCCAGGGACTTCTTTATGCTTTTCCTCCCTTTCCGTTGATTCCACAAGTACTCCAGAAAGCCACCGTTTTGAGAGCCAAAATGATTCTCATTGCCCCCTATTGGCCTCGACAAATTTGGTTTCCGTTCCTCCATCGTCACCTATTGGTGCAGCCGTGGCATCTGGACCCAGTGCCAGACCTTCTGATTCACCAATCGGGTCAGCTACATCGGTCTATTCCTTCTCTCAACCTCACAGCTTGGCTGCTCCACTTCCTTCCTTAGCCAGGCTTCCTATGATCTCTAATCCTGTTAGGGATGTCATAGTGGCTTCCCTTAAATCCTCTACTAGAAGGATTTATACCAGCAAGTGGAAACACTTCTCTTGTTGGGCAAAATCAAAAAAATATAGATCCCTTTACTGCTCCTGTTCATGCAGTTTTGGATTTCTTAGCGGAAATCTTTCACTCTGGCTCTTCGTCTTCCACGGTCAAAGTTCAGTTGGCTGCTATCTCGAACTTTCATGTCGGGTTTGCAGATCACAACATTGTCCCACAGGCTTTGTAGAGCCTTTCTAAAAGGAATTTTTCTCCTTAAACCTCCTGTCAGGAGTCCTCCTCCTCAATGGGACCTAAATCTAGTGCTGACATCCTTAATTCTTCCTCCTTCGAGCCAGCTGTTCCATGTTCCCTGAAGTTTCTTTCATGGAAAACACTCTTCGTTGTTGCTATTACCTCGGCCAGGAGAGTGTCAGAACTTCATGCTCTATCTGTTCGTCCCCCTTACTTGGTCTTCCACAAGGACAGGGTATCCTTGAGAACTAATCCAACCTTTTTGCCTAAGGTGGCTTCAAAAACTAATTTGAACCAATCTATTGATCTCCCTGTATTTTTCCTAATTACTCAAACAGATCGGAACAAAAATTACATTATCTTGATGTTCACCGCCAACTCAAATATTATTTGGACAGAACAAAACAATTCAGGAAATCTGACCAGCTCTTTCTTTCTTATGCTGAAAATAAGAAAGGCCTTCCTGTCTCCAAAGTGACCTTATCTAGATGGCTTTCTTCCACCATCTCCGAAATCTATCAGCTTAAGGGAAAACAGCTGTGCTCAAAACCAAAAGCGCATTCAACCAGAAGCTTAGCCACTTCCACAGCTTTTCAGGCTAGACTTCCATTAGACACTATTTGTGCAGCAACCACTTGGGCCACTCCTCATACCTTTGTTACTCATTACAAATTGGATTTGGCCTCCAGGGATAGAGCCAGTTTTGGCTCTACAGTTCTCAAGAGTCTGTTCCATTGAGCCACCCAGGATAGAGGTGCTAGGGACGCGGTCCCATCAAGCAAGAATGAAGGCGAGATTGACAACTTAACATTGAGAAGTTATGTACCTACCATAACGTTCCATGTTAGTTGTCTTCTCTCGCCTTCTTTCTTGCGACCCTCCCTCCTGCTCCCTGGCCCGGACAGACCTTTTTCTCCCTATCTGGAAGATTGCTTCTTAAGACCAGCTAGTTCTGGCCTTTTTTATAGCCCATCCTTTAGGCTTTTTGCCTTTCTTTCCTTCTAGGAAAGTTTTCTGTGCTAGGTGTTGTTGCCTATAGGGACCAAATGAGATCTGGGTACTTACCTCCTTGCATCATGGGATATGGGGCTGCCTTGAGCTGGTAAAAGTGACTCTCGAGCTTAGCAAAGTGCTGAGTCGGAGCCGAGGATCGGCTCCGAACCCATCAAGCAAGAAAGAAGGCGAGAGAAGACAACTAACATGGAACGTTATGGTAGGTACATAACTTCTCATTATAAAACATAGTGGCTTAAGCCAATTTGTAGTTGCAGGATGCTTAGCCTTCCATCCTTCAGTCATGTTCTAAATAGAGGTGTGCTTTTTTGACTTGCAGTTTGCTTGTATATGCAAAATACAATTGGGCCACATCATTGAAAGCTGTTCAAGTAGTATAGTTGTCAGTCTTTTCTCCATTCTGAATTGTTCTGTTTGGTCTGTCTGCAGTGATCAAGAATATTATTAAAGGGTGAAGTGTTCATGTCATCTCTTTTCGTAAAGTAATTTCTGCATGTGCCTTTCCTGTGTGACTGTCTTGTAGCTGCCTCTGTCCACAATGCAATTGGGAAAGGTAAAGGTTCTGTTTATTTTTCCCCTCAAATCCTTTTCCATGGCCTATATTGTGTGGATCTCACTATTTTCTATCACAAGTTCTAGTCACTGGAGCAAAACCAGACATTTAGTAATAGTGAGAATATGGAATTTTAACATTTGCTGTTAAGTGCAACTTGCACAACTGTACTTTTCTGAGCACTCCAAGGTTAATGTTTACATTGTTTCATGATGTTTCATTTTGTCATAGTTAACGGTCCAGTCCTACCCAAATAGAAACAAAATTGGACAAAATGTAGCATTTCTGTTACATTGTACTGTGTGACAGTCATCTGTGCACCTCATCTCTCCTGGCTCCAGTTCCTCTTGTTAGAGTTGCTCTTAATCATGTTAGAGGCAGTCGGTTGATGCTGTTACACTAGTGCAGCCCCATTTTAGACACTGCTGTTGTTGGTGAGGGTGATGGGAACAACTGTATACCTGATGTGAATAGCACAGCGGAGAGGACCCCTTTGGGGTAATGATCTGAGCTATTTTGTGGAGAAAGCATTCTTTAGTAAGAGCCGTCTTACTGAGCAAGGGCTGCAGTCCTTTCTCATGGTCTTTCTTGGTGCAAAGTAGGCCTTAACTTGTTAGGGAGTTTCCTCTCTTGTTGTCTTGATTCTCACCCTTGTAGGCGAATGAGGAGATTTTTCAGGTATCGTAGGTTCAAGGCTGTGTGTTTTCTGCTTGCTAGTGCACCCACACTGACAGATTCTCTTAAAAATGCTTTGCTGGCCTCCATTCCATGTTCCAGGATTTTTTGGGTTGTAGGATCAGGAGTTAAGATTGCTGTTTTGTTTGCCTCACTGGGAGTGCTTTCTGTGAGAAATGGATGAATGAGGAAACTAGTTGTGCCCTTTTGTCACTTACTTCTGCTTTCTATTACTCCTGCATGTACCCTGCATGGCAAATCAGTGGAGCAGGTCTTGATCATCTTGCAAGTGGTAGGGGCTGCTACTTTTTCTGGTGTAGGGAGGTCCCCCCGTCTCATAGTTTGATGATATAGTTATCTTAGCTAAAAGAGTGCCCATCTGTCTCTCTGAAGTAATTCGTGGGAGGGCATGTTGAAAAGTTCAGTGGTGAAAATGAGCTGTGCAGTGATATTTTTGGAGTCTGAGCCTTTGTATAAACTAACCATTTTGTTAGGGAGTATTTGGCTCATTAGTGTCTAGAGTGTATTAGAAATTTGGTTGCTAGAGCTGAAGACGGGCCTGAGAGAAGAAACTCTTACATTTCTTTCTTGGTCAGTGGAAATTGATAACAGTGTTTTTAGTTTTTGTGGCTTGGGATTTCAGTGTGGATTTCACTGGTTCCTCATTTGCATTCTTTAGGGAAGGTCTTTTCTGGCTGATGAAAGGGATCCTTTGGTTTCCCTGCCCAGATGTTCTCTCCATTTTAGTCATGAAATCTTTGATTCCCACACTGATTGCCTGTTCCATGTAAAGGAACATTGTGGTCAATGGAGTGTTTGCTTTGAATGTAGCTTGTGTTTTGAGTGGCCCATGCAGGCCTTGTGGTTGGGATACTACTACTTCCTTGGTGGCTGTTTTGTATCTGTGATGTCGGTGCTCTAGGAATTTAGAAGAGTGGTGAGTGTGAACAGTTCTCACTACTTTTAAGACTTGTCAATGTCTGATGCAGAGTTCAGATGTGGGTTCACTGGGATCTTGCTGAAAGTGAAATATGTGATGTTATGTAGTCCTATCTCGCCGTAATTCTTACTGGATGGGTTCGGAGCCGATATTCGGCTCCGACTCAGCCAGTACTAAAGCTTGAGAGCTGTTGTTGGCTTAAGGCTAGCCCCTATCCCATGATGCCTCATGGCAAATCCCCAGATCTCGTTTGCCGCGAAAGCTTCGAGGTTGCATCTTATTGGCTCGTTGGCTAAGAAAAACTATTTTTTTTTGCTAACTTTAGTCTTTTTCCTACTTTTCTATGTTATTTTATATATTTATATATTTATTGATATATATATATATATATATATATATATATATATATATATATATATATATATATATATATATATATATATATGTTTCTTGTCTATTGTGTGACTGTTTAGAAAGTTCTCGACACCTATTCCCCCGTAGACTGTACGGCCCGTTTACGTTAGAGGGCCATAGTGCCCGTTTTAAGTTAGAGGGCCTTTCCTCCCTGTGTGTGAGACTGTGTTTAAAAAAAAAGTTATCTTCTTCCTCCTTCCTCTCTCTATTGTTGTAGTTAATACTTTTAGTATTGTTATCTAACTTATCTTTCCTGATGGAAATGTCAAAAGATAAGGATAGGGAGCATAAGGATCATCGCCCTTCGGGGTTTAAAAAGAGTGATAGGTGTGCGCAAAAAATGTCTCTTACAGACAGCAGCACCAGTTGCGTGTATTGCCTTGGTGAAGCCCATTTGCAGGAACCCTGCACATTTTGTCACGCATTTAGTACTAGAGTTTTAAATGAGAGAAAGAGGAAACTCATAGATGGGGTCTCATGACCAGTTCCTTCCAGGAAGAGCTGGAACTTGGTCAGGCAGCTTCAAAATCCTCTTAAGAGAAAGTCATCGGCCCCGGCTTCGGAGTCCGACTAAGAGGACTGAAGTGTCTGCGCCAAGAAGTTCCAGTTCAGACTCTGCTTCATCCATTTCGGTGCCGTCGGTTTTCTCGGCTCCAAGACTAACTTCGGTACCAAAAATTCTACCTGAAATCAAGGTGGTCTCCACCACCTTGAGATCTCCTATTTTGGAGAGAAGGCAATCTCCTTCTGATGTCCTTCATGGATGCATCTGCAGTCATAACAAGTGGGTTGTCCTGTCGTCAGGCAGCCCTGCAGTCGGCCGGATTCCAAAGTCCGGGTCCGGCTCCGGCTGATGTCGCACTCCACCCGACGTCATCTCTGTTGGTCTTCGGGTATAAGCATCAGCCGGCGCCATTTTCCCCAGTCTTTCTTGCACGTGGCTCAAGCAGAAGCTGTTCGCAAGTGCGGTCGGTCGGATCCAGAGATTACTTCTACCGAATACTACTTGAAGACTTCTAAAGCTAAGTACCCGTTGGGGACTCTTTCTTGCCTCAGCCGATGTCAGAAAAAGTTAACAATTGTTTAACCTGTGGGAAACAAATACCTCATAAAGATTTCCACTCTTACTGTCTGCCTTGTTTAGGCCCAGCCCACGTAGCAGCCTGTTCGGCCTGTGCCTCTTTCAACCGGCCAACGCTTAGGCGTCGGTCGGAGTTTGCAGAACAGTTTTTCGGTTCTGATTTTGCGTACATTATGCCGCCGGATCCTCCGACTACCCAATCTACTAAAAATGCAAAGATAAAGACCGACATCAGCGGTCCGCTGTTTCGCCGAAACCACGTAAAGCAAACGCGAGTGTCTCGGTTTCGCCGAACCGAGAAAACTGATCAAAGTACAGCTGAACCTATTCTTACAACTGAGGCCCCTGCTACAACTCTTGAATCGACCTCAGAACTTTTACCCACTCACGCTGGTTGACTTATCAGACACCATCCCCTTGGATGTCTCTACCCCAGCACGTGGTGCTGCTAGGCCTCCAGCAGCCATGTCCATTAAGGCCTTCGCCAGGGCTAAAGCAGCCAAAACTACTAAAACAGTGCCTGTTAAACCCCCCACATCCAGGCCCTCTTCTAGCTCTCAAATGCTTTCTTTGGCAGAAGATTTAATTTCTTTAATTAGGGGATCTCAATCTCACCCAGACAGGGCCTCTCAGCCCCCAGAGAAGAGACCTAGGGCAGAGCCCCATGAGCCAGTGTCTTCTGATGATTCTGCTGATGAATCAGACATAACTGACCAGCCAGAGGCTCCCTTCTCCAATTTTGAAGATTCTGATGCTGAAGAATCCATTCCAGCTGCTTCCCACCAGAAGAATTCTCCTTTGGGAAACCTTGCATGCCATGCGAGAACAGTTCCAATGGCAGCAACAGGATTTTTCAGACTCCAGAAAAAGACTTAGGACCTTTCTGCACCTCCCACAGCACAGGCCCTTAGCTATACCTCCTGTTCTCTGTGGTGGATGATGCTTTCAATGATGTTTGCTCGCTCCAGATTCTTTACCCCAGCCCCTGCCAAACCAGACAGATTTTACAGGGTGCCAGATACTCATCACCACCTTTACAAGGCCCCACTTGCAGACCCAGAAACTATATCCCAGGGTCCCAAGGCAGTAGCGACCATAGCTAAAACCCTATTCCTTCTGAAAGGGAAGCAAGGTCATTAGACAGATGGGGTAAAAAGGTCTACACTTCAGCTACTCTCTCAGCTAGAGCTTTAAACTGTCAGTTTCACATGATACAATACCAAGAGTTTATGCTCGATCAGTTAACTAAAAAACTAACCACAGATGAATCTCTTGATAAGAAATATGTATTAGAGATGGTAAATAACATACAACAGGTTAGCAACCATTCCTTAAAATGTGGCTATGATGCACTGGAGGCTTCATTTAGATCAGCCATGACAGGCACAGTGATAAGAAGGCATGCATGGCTAAAGGAACAAGTTTTACCGGATCATGTTAAAGCTAAGTTGCTAGATGCTCCTATGGACAAGACAAGTTTGTTTGGTACACCTGCCCAGCAGGTTATGAAGAAAATGGAAGAGAAGGCAAAATCTGTTCAAACTGTTAAAGATTTCTTGCAGGTTCAACCCCCAAGGTTTAGCAGGAACTGGCCTGCCAAAATTGGTCCTTTCCTGACTCCACAAAATTTCAAAGGGGCAGGAATAGACGTCCCAGAGGCAGAAACCAATCCAGAGGAGGTGCCTACAGAGGACGACAGTGGCAAGGTAACAACAGAGGCACAGACACAGCCACTGCCACTACATCAGCACAACCACAGTGACTTAATCATAAATCCGCCTACCAGGGAACAAATAGCAGCTCCTCTAGGCGGAAAGTTAACCTTATTTTCAAAGAACTGGCACTACATAACAAAAGACAAGTGGATTTTACAAACCATAGATCAAGGTTACGGTTTCACTTCCACACTTTACCAGTCAAAGAGGAATGCCAAATCTACCTCCAAATCAAAAACAGAGGCTCTCGCCAGATAATGGAGTTAGCAAACATGAGAGCTGTGGAAAGAGTGCCAACAGCAGAACAAGGAAAGGGGTTCTATTCCAGACTATTCCTAGTTCCAAGAAAGGAAAAAAGTTGGAGACCAATTCTCGACCTGTCCACCTTAAATACATACATCATTGTCCCAAAATTCAAAATGCTGACCCTACAGCAACTTCTTCCCATGCTGGGCAAGGAGTCTTGGCTGGTAACTCTAGATCTCAAGGAGGCATACCTGCACGTCCCCATTCGACCAATCTGCAGAAGATACCTCAGATTTCTTGCAGGATCAGAGCTCTATCAATTCTCAGCATTGCCCTTTGGCTTATCTACTCGCCCAGAGTATTCACAAAATGCCTGGCATCAGTAATCGCCCATTGCAGACTACAGGAATTCAAATTTACCCATACCTGGACGACTGCCTGCTACAAGGGGACAACAAAGCAAGCTGACAACGGATTTACAAAGGGTCATTTACTTGCTACAAGGACTGGGATACACAGTCAATTTACAAAAGTCAAGGCTGATACCATCCCAAACAAGGACATTCTTGGGCGGAATTGGACACAGTACAGCAAATGGCATTCCTGACTACAGAAAAACAAAAGAACTTCCTCTTTACTTCTTGGCACTAACAAAACTGAACAAGTTAACAGCAAAAAAAGTTCTGCAGGCCTTGGGCTTCATGGCATCATGCATAATCTTGGTCCCATTTGCCAGACTACATATGAGGAAACTACAGTGGTACCTAAAGAATTTATGGTCCCAACACAGACACAGTCTAGAAACAGAAATCCCACTAATTCCATGCTTAAAACAGGAGTTCCTATGGTGGGCTCAGGCATGCCAGTCAAACCCAGGCCTACCCTTTCGCAGATGTCAACCAAGCCAGACCATCACAACAGGCGCTTCAGACCTAGGATGGGGCCCACATGCTGGACAAATGCGTGCAAGGATTGTGGACACAGGATCAACTTCACCTGCACATCAATCTAAAAGAAATGCTGGCAGTAAAACTGGCAATCCAAAAGTTCAAACCATTTCTCAAAGAGGGCCAGTTGATGATAAGGACAGACAACACCACAGTCATGTGGTACATCAACAAACAGGGAGGCACTCATTCATACCCCTATGCAGAATGACCTTGGAGCTGTGGACCCTGGCACTCAGCTACAACATTCAGTTACAGGCAATATTTGTACCGGGAAAGACAATACTCTAGCAGACATATTAAGCAGAACCACTTCGGATGCCCACGAATGGAAGCTGCACCCGGACATCTTCAAGACCATCTCAAAGAAATGGGGAATGCCACAGATAGACCTATTCGCATCACCTCTCAATCACCAGCTCAAAAATTCTGCACGAGGACATTCCACCCACTAGCATGGAAAGTGGACTCACAATACATCAACTGAAAAGGCCTAACAGCATATGCATTCCCACCTCTTCCTTTGATACACAAGGTACTACTAGAAATCAAGGAAGAGCGCCCAAAGATAATCCTGATAGCTCCAAACTGGCCAAGACAACACTGGTACCCACTACTGAAGAGCATGTCTCGAACAATATGTGGCCAATACCCTGATGCCTTTGATGTTAACTCAGAACAACTACAGCATCATACATCCAAACCTAAAAGCGCTGCAACTGACTGCATGGAACATCACATAGCAGCAGCTAATCCAGAACTTTCACAAAGAGTTAAAGACATTATTCTTGAAGCAGACCTTCAACAAGAAGGAACTATGCTGGAAAATGGAAAAGGTTTGTCATTTGAGTACGGAAAGAGGAAAAGAGGTGTCAAACATAGATATGCCTAACATTCTGGAGTATCTGGCGAACTTCTTCATTCAGGCCTGTCCTACTCCTCCATCAAGATACATGCATCAGCTATTTCAGCAGAATACAGCTTTGATCCACCTGTTTTTTTAGCACCCTTTGCTCAGGCAGTTCCTCAGAGGAATCAAGAATGTAAAACCTCCAAGGAAACCACCATTACCAGCTTGGGATTTAAACTTTGTGCTAGAAAAGTTGACACTATCACCCTTTGAACCAGCAGCAACAGCAGACCTACAACACCTGTCATGGAAAACTGCTTTCCTGCTAGCAATTACTTCAGCAAGGAGGGTTTCAGAACTTCAGGCCTTAATGGCAGTGCAACCCTTCCTAATCTTCCACCAAGATAGAGTGTCCATGAGGACTAATCCTACATTTATGCCCAAGGTGGTATCCAGAGTGTCTTTAAACCAGGCAATCCACCTACCTACCTTCTTTCCCAACCCACAAAACAGAGGGGAAAGAATACTGCATACCTTGGATGTACATAGACAGCTACGCTACTACTTGGACAGAACAAAAATAGCAGAAAGACTGACCAACTTTTGTAGCCTATGCAACAGGAAGGGAAGGAAAAGCTATTTCCAAACAGACAATCTCCAAATGGATAGGAAATTGCATACGATACTGTTACTCCTTCCATGGAAAACCAATTCCACAAAACATAAGACCTCATTCTACAAGGGCAACAGCCACTACCACAGCCTTCTTCTGAGGAGTGGCAGCCAAAGACATTATTGAGGCGGCTACTTGGACCTCCGTGCATACATTTGCCAAGCATTATAATTTACCTCTATATTCCAGATCCCGAGCAGGGTTTGCCACTGCTGTACTGCAAGGGATCCTAAACACACCATAATCTACTTTTATCCTCCTCC
>NC_056744.1:1582142-1635944 GCF_019279795.1 Protopterus annectens | reverse complement strand
TTTAATTCATACCTCTGAAGTGTCTAGATTTTTGCCTCATATTTTTGGTCTGTTACTCAAAATATGTGGTTTTCTGACAAATAACAGAATTGTAGTCACTAAATAATAACATACTTTTGAGCTTCAAAACTTGATATCCTTCAGAAAATGCATACAACACAAATCTTGTTATTCTACCAACTTTCAAAGTTTGTAAGAGAAATATTAACAAATCTTATAACTCCAGCTCACTTACTGACTGGATATTAGTCACAGACCCACATAAATATCATAACCCTAAAACTCTGGCCCACATCCCTAGCAATCACTCTCCAATAAAAGTTCTTAAATTCTCTTCAGATTCCCCTAGAACTCTTGGGGGAAAATGAACCATGATGTCTGTTACATAACTAGCCTATCAAGGGGCTTATTTTATGGATGTGCAATAACTTTGTGCAATACTAAGGTAGCTCACCTACACACTGAAGGACTGTAAAGTGCAATATACAAAGTGTGCAGTAATTCAGTCTAATCATAGATATGCTGCTACTGTTTCAATTTTACTTTCATATTGTTCCTCATCGTCCTTGTCTCCGGTTCTGGGATGGGTGTGGGTCACTGCTGTCCTATGTTACTTACTTCTTTTCAGCTTTTCCCAGTTTGGGGTCGCCACATCCAACTTTACTTACTAACTGCTACTTAATAAATCTCTACTGTGATATTTAAATTTTTCTGTGTCTATATGAGCAACTGTTTCCTGCATTGAGAATGAAGCATTGTAATTTCATTCAGCTATACTGCTGTGTAATTCTGAATGACAAAGTTTTCTTAGACTTTAAGACTCTCCTCTCCAAAGTAAATTGGTCTTATCTGTTCCATCTCCCTCTAGATGAGGCAATAATCACATTTAACGATACTGTCCTAAATATACTTAACTCGCTCGCACCTCTGTGCACATGTGTCAAATCTAACATATCCCCATGGTTAATTAATGCCACTTGCACCTTGATGAAAGCTAGAGACAGAATGTGGACAACCTAGGCAAAAAAACTAACCTCCCCATTCACATGCAAAAATATAAAAAACTCAGAAACCTTACTAAAAAACAAGTCAAAGACAAAAAGGATTTCTATAATAACCCACCCAGTTCTCAGAGATCTAATCTGAAGAAATTCTGGCACGCAATTAATTAAATACTTTAGCCTGGTAACCCCTAATCTCCAAATGCCTGCCCTACAAATACACCCCCCCT
Organism: Protopterus annectens; assembly: GCF_019279795.1. Classification (NCBI taxonomy): domain Eukaryota; kingdom Metazoa; phylum Chordata; order Ceratodontiformes; family Protopteridae; genus Protopterus; species Protopterus annectens. Next base: position 1,634,713 of record NC_056744.1, on the reverse strand, counting down.
AAACTGCATCAAACTTCAACTCCTACTTGACAGAATCCATCAGTAAGTTGTTAAGTCCTATCCCCTCTAATTCCACATTAAAACTCTTCCAGATCCTCCCTCGAGTCAGAATTCTACTAACACCTTCTCCCTTAAACCTGTACCTACACCAGCTATATTAAATCTTTACTTTGCAAACCCTGCTCTGCATCTGCAGACAATCTAACTCCTTACTTTCTCCAGCTAGCAACAGACTCTCTAGTCCTTCCAGTTTCTATACTAATTAACTGGTCAATCACTGAACATAAATTTCCCTCTATCTAGAAAGAATTTTATACCCTACCCATTCACAAAGGAGGCAACTCTACTGACATCTCCAACTTCAGACCTGTAGCCATCCCCTCATCTCTCTCAAAAATACTTGAAAAATGTTTGCATAAGCAAGTTATGGAATACTTACTTCAGGAAAATCTGCTCACCCCTACACAACATGGCTTTTGTCCTAAGCATAGCACCACTACTGCCCTACTATCCTTCATCAATACTATTTCTCTGGCCAGAGACAACAATAAACTAATGTCATGCTTATTCCTTGATCTTGCTACAGCATTTGACAGTCTCTCACTCCTTTCTTCTGGACAAACTCACTAACCTCTATTTTCTCCTCTACTACTGCCTGGTTTCCCAGCTACCTCTCTCACCAACGACAATCGGTAAAATGGCTCTCGGCCTTCTCCCCTCCACTTCTCATCAAAATGGGTGTTCCCCAAGATTCTGTTCTTGGGCCACTGCTCTTCAATATCTTCACTAATTTACTCTATACCTCCTGCCCTCATCAGTCTACTCTCATCCAATACAGTGACGAATCTACTGTCATCACTATTGCAGACACCCTCTCTGACTTGCATTCTATTACTCAGAAATCCTTCAACTTTGTCGAGACCCGGCTCTCCAACAACCAGCTAATTCTGAATGCTATGAAGACTAAACTCTTACTTTTTCTCCCAAAGTCTGAATAACCTAAAATCCACCTTCACTATCCATTCTCTACATAATACACCTATCATAGTTGAACCCTACACAAAACTTCTAGGGTTCATGATAGATGACCAACTGAAATTCGATTTGCATGTCAACAATTGTATTAAGAAAACCCATCAAAAACTCGGCCTCTTACATAGAAATAAAAAGTTCCTATCCAGCAAGGCTTAAGTTTCCCTCTGTCATGTTTATCTCCTACCAAGACTAATGTACAGCTCTCAGATCCTTTCTAACCTCCAAACCACCTCCCCTAACTAAGCTAGAGAATACTTAGAATAAAGTGGCTAGATTTGTTGCAAATCACACCTATAGATTTCATCACTATCTCCCTTTAAAACACAAACTGGCTGGAACTACCCCACCAGCTTCTCCTCTCCCAGCTTCAGAGTATCGACTCTATCATACACCAACCATCTTTCTGTCCCAGTTTAACTCTCATCTCATCATAGACCCCTTCCAGGTCTTTCTGAAGTTCAGACCAAGACTTACTACACATCTATAAACTTAGGAGCAAAATTGGTCAAAACCTCTGTAGTTACCACCCTACTGTCTTCCTGGGACAAACCCCCATTGGAGATTCAATCACTTAAACAACCCAATATATTCAAATCAGCTGCAAAAGACTACCTAAAAAGCCACTGGATATGCCAGTGCACTCACCCCCCTTAAACTGTCATCCTCTCCTGTTTTTAGTTCTCTGTCAGCCTTTTACTGGATCTTTTCACTCTAAGTGTCATCTATCTTCCTCTTCTTAACATGGTTATTGCCTCTTACTCCATCTTAAAATAGCTTTACTAATATACTGCCTGCATGTTTTTCTCTAACGGCAATTACCTGGCTGTACCTACAATCTTAGTATTTTTTATTCATATATTATGAATGTAATGTAAAGTCGATCACCCTACATAATTTCTACGATTGTACTTTTCTCAACTTAGAACTTTTAATATTTACCAATTCAAGTACTGCTGAATTCTTCTTTACATACTTTTTACTGTTAAAAATTTAAATGTACATGTTGTGGAGCTTTTCAACTCAAGCCTCTGCTGAAAAAGGACCATCAGCTCAGCCAGGCAAACCTGGTCAACAACTTATTTATCTGACAGCTTCTCTCTAGTGTGGACCAGCCAATACACTTGTGCACTGCTTAGAGCTCTGGTGGTGGGGGGAGACTGGGGGGATGATGCGGGCTTGCTCTTTTACCTGAGGATACTGGCGTCAGTTGGGGCATCCGCTGACCTGGAGGGCAGAGGGAGTTTTCTTTGGTGGTTGGGCTGGCAGGGGACTTTCGCGGCGGGAGGTCCCAACAGTCTGGACTATAGCAGTGAATACACTCGAACATCTACATTTATGGTAAGTGCACACAACTGTACTTTTTTCAGTGCAAGTAAAGTTTAAACCATTGGTCCACATTGTAGGGCATTCTGGGTTAGGTTGTGGCGTAGCTCCCAATCACAGAACAAGCTTATCAATTCTTGGGAAGTTTTTTTGTGATTGGGGACTGTGTCATGTGACCTAGTTTGGAATGCTTTATGGTGTGGACTGGATGTTTTTGCTTTACTTGCACTGAAGAACGGTTGTTGCCCGAAGGCTTTGCATTTTGTATCTTGTTGAGCGGTCTGGCATTTCTCAAGTCTGAGTTTTTTGGGGGTGTTTTGGGCTTGGAACATTGTATCAAGTCATTCCTTGTGGAAAAAAATAAAACTGGAAAATCTAGAGGAAAATCAGTGGAAAAAAGAAGTAAAGGTATGAACTGCTTGCCACTGTACCTTTCAATGTTAAATTGCTCTCAGAAAATAGTGCTCAGATCTCTCTAGATTGTTAGCACCATCAGAGAGCTTTGTCTGCAAGTAAATGCAGTTAACAGTGAGGAAAAACAGCTAACAACTTTACAGATGCACCAAAGAATTTTGTACACTTCACTCAAAACGTAATATGTAAAGATCCCCTTGCTGTCTGCCTGCAACTGTTTTTCCACTGTGAACTTTTGGTAGTGGTTGAAAAACAAGCTAATGACTTTGCAGATTCAAAAAAAAAAATACAATTTCCATGCCTTTCCTCACTTTCTTACTTTTCAAGCCTTTTAGCTTAAAAAAGCCCATCTATAGCCAATAACAGTAATTTAACAAACCACTGAAAAACAACACGGGGGAATATAATCTTATTCTACAGATATCAATACACTTTTTACACCCCACAGCATTATATTAACTTTACCTTGCTTCTGCCCAATCTTTTGTATCTTGTTACATTGTAAAGACAGTAATTTTACATCTAAAAATGAAAGTACTTGCTTTGAGATCCTTAACACATACAGCAGTCACTGAGAAGACTGCCCCTACCTCACATTAGAATACCCTGACTACACACTGTACAAAACTACTTTACAATACAATATGCAATTTACAAGATGAAAATCTTTATACAAAATGTGAAAAACTTACTTCATTCCCTTTGGTGTCCTTTTAAACTTTTACGACAAAGTGGGATATAAGCTTTATAGTTCACCCACAAGTCAACAAAGTCAGAAAAATGACAGTCTCTCTCAACCACTTTTCCTTCTAAAGTCATATTCCACATGTCTATTCCTGTATCTAGTAGGAATGATGCTTTATAGTCTTCCATGAATCCACTAATTTTAGTTTTGCTGCTTTTCTTTCATTCTCTGGTTCAAGTCAAAAGTACTCCTAATTCTTCTAGTCCGCTTCTCTTTTTTTCTTTCTGTCAAACATTTTCCTTTAGGTTCATAGGTGTTTACTAGGTTGACCACAAGGGCCTTTTTAAGCCTAGCCATGCATCCCAAATCTCTGACAAGTTCTGGTACCCTTGCTAAGTGTAAGCATGCGCCTGGAAGATGAACCATTTACAGGTTTATCTGTGTCCATTAGAGACATAGGTGCCAAACGAGGGATGAATTTCTGGTTTCCCATCTAGTTGTCCAAGTTGCACTTTAACTGGGTTAAGAAGAAACTCTGTTTCACATGTATGGGGAGCCTGTTCCATAGACAGGGTAGTTTCTGGGATACATACCTCTCTCTCCAGCAGGTCCTATTTATATCATAGGCAAGGTTCAAGTCTTCAGTACCGGAATTACCCATTCCATTTGTTTTGTGGATATGCAGGAGGTCCATCAGAGTGGGGTCTGACAATGCCCTGTATGACAGGCACAGATCTCCTAGGACATCCTCTAGGAGGCAGAATACAGGGATAGAGCCTTGAGACAGTCTGCATAGGACATTTTACTTGCGTTCTGTATTCTATCAGTGAGGAACATCTGTGGAAGTTCCAATTGTTGGAAGTGCCTGGTTAGGTACATACCAAAGGGGGCACTGTACTCACGGACAGGTCTGATGAATACCAAATACAGTGGAACAATGACTTTCTTGGACTTGGATGCCATACCTTTGTTTAAAAGTTGCGCAACATAGAATGATTTCCTCACCACTGTACACATGTGATGGTCAAAGGCTAGATTACTCTGTGTCCCTAAGCCCCTGACTACTGGGGTCAACTCTAAGGGATGTGCTGTCAATACGACAGTTACCAGGAAAGGATGGCTTCCCAAAGGATACTATTATGCATTTCTTGGCATTTGGTTTTCGTCCATGGCTCTGACACCAGTTGTTTGTCTGACAGCCCCTCCTGGAGAACATTTGTGTCAGTGTGAGATTCAACGACAGCTCCTAATTTGCAATAATCTGCAAATTTAATCAGCCAGAGACCAATGACATTGTCCTTTACTTCTGAGAAGTAAATGCCAAAAAGGAGCAGCCAAGGACTGATCCCTGACAGACTCCACTTGTGATTAGCCTCTTGGTAGAGGTGGACTCCCCAATTCTAACTTCCTGGGTCCTGTCTGTGAGCCAGTTGGCTCTCCACCGGATGATGTATGGGTTTGTATGTAACCTCTTGAGTTTGTCAGCAATGCCCGAGTGGGGCATTGTGTCAAATCCCTTGGCCAGGTCTAGGTAGGCAGTGTGAACATGGGCGACTGCTGCTCTACACCAATAGTCAAACTCCTCCCTGGTTAGATCTAGCCACAAACTAATCACCTTGGAAGTCCACCCCCCCCCCCCCCCCGCAAAGGTAACCACCATGAAAAACTTCTCCAAAGCTAACTTTAGGTTCCTAAGAATAGAGGTGGCTAACTTCATGGCATCTATGCAAATGGAGAATAGTTGCATGACCACCGAATCATACACCAATGCACTTTAAGAACATGTACACAAATGCATGGATCTCGCCATACCCAACAGAACCAACATGCTCTCCTCCAAAAAAAAGGAAGCCAATCTGGTGATCCCCCGCCATAAAAAACTCTACAACAGGAGGAGGAAACTGATGTGGAATAAGGTGAAGTCCCAAGACTGGAAAAACTCCCTTATCAGTCGCAACAAAAAGTTGAGATCTCTCATCAAATCCTGTAAAGCTAGCTATGAAAACAGAATTGCAGCAGATAGTAAAGACAACCACAAGGACTTCTACAGTTATGTAAAGAAGCTCCATGGCAATACTCAGATTTGCTCTGAGCTACTGCACAATGGTTCTGCCTATACTGAGCCAACAGATATTGCCAAGATACTGGCCAACACATTCAGTGCAAACTTTACCCCCCCCCCCCCAAGCTCCAATCACAATACCAGTACATTGTCAGGCACCCCGTATTACTGTTGCACAGGTTAAAACAGCACTGTCCAAGGCCAAGAATACAGCTTCTATGGGACCTGACAATATCTCTGGCTGTGTTCTACATGAACTACAGAGTGAACTAGCACCTCACCTGTGTGCCCTGTTCAATCAGAGCCTAACCTCAGGCTTTGTCCCTACCAAATTGCGCACTGCTATAGTCATCCCTCTCCACAAAGGAGGTGCGACTACAGACTCTGGGAACTATCACCCCTTTAGCCTGACAAGTCTGATATGCAAAGCTATGGAACGCATCATCATGGACCTAATAAACAAGAATACAGGGAATCTCCAAACTCTGGATCCCATACAGTTTGGTTTTGTGAAGGCTAGATCATGCCTACTTAACTTGGTCAACTTCTTCAAGTCAGTCACCAGAGCTGTGGATAAAGGTAAGGTGGCTCATACAGCCTACCTTGATCTGGCCAAGGCCTTTGATACCATTCCCCACTCAGGAATCATAGAAAAACTCACTAAGCTAGGCATCAATCCCTATATCACTAGGTGGGTTGCAAACTGGCTCACAGAACTCACAGTGTGAAAGAAGCTGACTCCAAGTCAGACTGACCAACAGTCATGAGTGGAGTCCCACAGGGATCGTTCCTGGGTCCTCTCCTGTGGTATCTGCTTCTCAGAAGTCCAGTCCAACATGGAGAGACTGGCTGACAAAGTTCTCAGACGATTGCATGTTGGGAGCCATTATGAATTCCCCAAGTGATGTTGACATCCTACAGATGACCTCACTGAGACCAACAACTGGTGTCAGAACCATGGCCTTAATGCCAAAAAATGTATAGTCATCCCCTTTAGGAAAAACCCGGTTCCCATGAACTACCACATCGATGGTAGCCCACTGAACAGAGAAGGCACTGGAGATCTGGGAACACAGGTTGAAAAAGCAACCTCTCCTTTTGACCACCACACTGCCACTGTGGTCAGAAAGTCCTTCTATGTGGCAAATTTCATTACTACGGGTTTTGCATCCAGGATGCAAGAGGTCATTGTCTCCCTCTACTTTTCCCTTATTAGGCCAATCATCGAATACAATGACTCATTTGGCATGTACCTCACTAGACACCTGCAACAACTGGAGAGGCCACAAAAGTACCTCACAGAGAGGATCCAACTCCAACTATTCTCTGTCTCATACTGTCTACTTAGAGGCGATCTCTGCTCGACTTACAAAACCATGTCTGACCCAGCTCTGTTAGAAATGCTACATCTAAAGAAATCCCAATCCCTCCGCACCACATGGTCCTGAGACCTCAAACTCATTACCACAATCAACAAAACGTGCTGGAGGGACAGTTTCATAACCCAGAGACTGCCCATGCTATAGAATAGAATTCCCATACATGTCAAACAGAGCACCTCACTAGCCCTCTTCAAGAGAAATCTTGATGAGTACATTGGAAATCGAAAATTCACCCTGGAGATCGCTCCAGCAGCTATACTCGACAGAGGCACTGAAAATTGAGTAGGCATGATCTGCCCTTGATGAAACCAAACTGGGCTGGGTCCAGTGTCTGGAGGTTTACTATATCTCTGATGATCATCTCCATAATAATTCTTTCCTTGGCTTTACATATAAGACTAGTGAAACCTATGGGGTCTGTAGTTTCCAGGGTCTATAGATGGCCAACTTTGTACAGAGGGATGGCTGTTGCCTTGCTCCATTCATGAGGCACAAAGCCTGTTTAGAGGCTACAGTTAAATAGTAATTCCAGAGGCCCAGACAGACCATGTTTCATGCTATTTAAAAAAAACATCCCGAGATACTGTCTGGGCCCACTGATGCAATGTTCTTGGTCTTAGAGCATTAAGGACCTGTTCCCTAGTGGTAATAGGGAGAATTATATTTGATGATATTCCCTGAGGGAGGGTTGAGGGGGAGAGGGTGTAAAGTTGGAGATGAATTGATCTGCCAGGAGGTTTGCTATAGCTTCTGGCTCAGTATAGGTGTCTCCATTTACAATGAGCTCTGCACACAAATGTGTATTGCCTTTGAGGTTGCGGACATAGCTAAAGAATACTTTCTGGTTGTCCTTTGCCTAGGAGACTAAACTTGCCTCAGATTTGGCTTTTGTAGACTTTATTTGTCCTCTGAGTTGTTTAAGTTTGAGTGCGCTTTTATCCCGCTGGGTGCAGCACCCTCCTAATTTTTTACATGATTTTCTTCCTCCTGTTGTACAGCCTACTGATTTTGTGATTCCACCAGGGTGGCTTGTTTTTTGAGTTAGTTCTGTACTTCTTCCTGGTGGGTACTGCTGCCGATATGCAGCTATTAACGTGCTTGTACAGAGTTTCTGTAAACAGTACTGCATAGGCAGCAGTGTTTCTCAGGGTTTTTGGGGGCTTGAAATGTTGCCAGGTTCTCACTTAGTAGCAAGAGGTTAGCCTTAGAACAGTTCCTGAATATTCCAGGTTTAGCTGAGGGTCCAGGTTTTACTTTTACTTCAAAGGAGACCACTTTGTGATCTGACCTTACCAGGGAAGGCATTACAGTAGGGGATGTGCAGCAGTCTCCCATATTAGTGAGGACCAGATCCAGTATGGCTGCATCCCTGGTTGATGTACTGACTATCTGGTCCAGGGTGTTTGTGCCTACAAAATTCAGGGATCTATGTGCATGTGTGTTTGGTGTCATATAGGATTTGGAACAATGGATAAGGTTTCACTGGCAAAATGTCTGTTTAGGCTTTGTCGTCAAAAGAATGAGAAGGTCCCTTTCTGCTTGCTGAGTCACTCTTTGTTGGTAAATTTTTCTATTTCATACTTCTCTTGTTCTGCATCAAGAAAGATCTTGGATGCCCCAAGAGAAAATATTAGAAGAGCTGGATACAGCAACTTAAATCTTAAACCCGACTCTTGACAATCCCGGATTGCTAGGATAAACTTGCTGCTCTTCTGCCTTGTGTACATTGAATAATTACTTTAAATCATTTCTACAAATACTCTTGTCTTCAGTTTTAAATACTGTTCCTTTTCGCTACAGTTTTGTCAGGAGCAGTTTCACCAGTTCATATCTGCTGTTTTTTTTTCCCCCGCCCTTTTTTTCTGAATTGATATATTCTTTTAGTGTTTCATTTATTTTAAACACATCTGAATGGATTTGATTCATTTGTTGCATCATTACTGGAAACCATTTCCTGTACCAATGCTGAAACTTGAACTGCTTTTTGCTGACTAGCCGCAGGATTCTTCACAGATGGAGTTTTCTCTGCTTTTCTGCTGATTTTTTAGGTACTCCACATTTCTTTATTGGCATCCAGGTGGTATGATTATTAGCAAGTGACAAAATTTAACCCAAAAGAAGAGTTTCAGTGACCATTTTTTCACTGAGAGACAAAATCAAACTGTTGATAAGTGTGCAAGAATTGTAGATTTGGATACTAACATATAGTCAATGAAAAGATTTGCAGTTTGTTTGGTTATTTATGTAGTCCAGGCATAATTTTTATCAACCAGTAGAGAAGTTGTGGATGACATTTAAGTTATTTTGGAAGGAAAAAGGGAAGCATTAAACAGGATAAGCTAATTTTTTTCTTTGATGTCAGAGGCATTAAAAGCTACCAGATTTGAAAGGGTGTTTTAAAGCCACATAATAAGATTTGTGCGTATAATCCAATCAGAGATGCTGATCAAAGTGAAAAAAGATGGCACAAAAGGAAAGTACAGAGAAAAAGAGAAATTTCTATTTTCAATGCCAGCCACTAAGAGAAATAGTATTAATTGTTAATGTTAAATCTAAAAAGTGGCATAAAATTTTATAATGAATAAAGCAGCATGGGACCAGAGGAAGGAGATGTTTCCAGCAGGAGGCCTCTGAAAGTAACTGGACAAATTATCTAAGAAATTAAGGTCTTGGGAGCATATACATCAGGAGGGAGTGATAAAACTAAGAAGCCAAGCAGGTATTTGACTTGCAGGTTAGGATTGGTCATATTATGGGTTTGTGGAGTATAGAAAGAGTGCATAAGAGGAATACGTGAAGAACCAGCCTTGCTAGAGCTTACACTGGGCCAAGAACAGATGCTGTTATCAAAAAAGGGATAAGTAGGGCGTATGTTTTGCACTGTAGTTATCAGAATCAGAGTAGCTTAGAGAGGAATGGGAAAAGAGACTAAGCAGGAAAAAGGGGAATAGATTTGTAGGGCACCTGTGACGAACTCCAGATGGTTCAGGGTGTTAGTGTGGAAATGTTTACACAGGCATTTTATACAATGAACAGACTGCATAGAATCTCTCCCAAGAGAGCTGCAAAGAGTGAAGTTGGAGAAAACTGGGAGCATGTATTTTGGGAATGTATAGAGTTGACTGAGTTTAATGATTCCTTACAGAATGCTTTGATACCATGTCTGGGGGACCAAATTGTAGTAACTAAGTAAATTATGTTCTTGAGTTTGTATTTAGGGTTTAAAGTGCCAAGGCATAGCTAGGTTTTGAGTTCAGTAATATTTGCACCCAAACCAAGTAGGGTTGGGACGGTGGCCTAATGGTTAAGGTGTTTGCCTTACAAACACAAGGTGCAGGGTTCGACTCTCACAAGGGATAATTGGCTAAGCTTAAAAGTTAGCCTAGTACTAATCTATGAACCTATGAACCAAAATGCAGTAACAAAAGAAAATGGAAGTCAAGGAATAAGCCAACTCAAGTGACTCCACTGATTACTGTAAAAGATCAGTGAAGCTGATGTGGGAACTTTATAAGAGTAAAGTAGTTCACTAAAGTGAAATGCATAAAAATAAATGGCATATTAGGAGCAATACGAACAAAATAGTGGTAGGATAGGTTGGATATCTCCAATGAATTTGCAGAAACATGCAACGTCACACTATACCAGCATGTGAACAGCTGCATAGATGTGATAGAAACAAATGCAGATCAAACCCCAGAAATGACTTGCACAGTGGAACCATAATATCAACAAGCTTTACAATAAAAAGTAGAGAATTTCAATCAAAAGTAAGAAGGGTAATTCCCAGAATGATAGAGTCCTCCTCACTGAAATAAACAATTCAAGAGCTTAATAAAATAAAACATGTTTTAGGCTATAATAACTACCATAGCCAAAAGCAGTCACAAGACCTGTTTTGTTTGGGTTTGTAGTCTTGGAAGCACAATGCAGAAATGCACTGAGCAATGTGAATGATGATACCGAAACTGAGGCTGAAGATATAGCGACTTACTGGCTGATAAATTCAGCTTTAATTGTACCCCTCTCTCCCATATGACTGTCCATGAGGCTATACCTTAAGTTGGTGTGCCTCCAGCAATCACACAAGACCAAGTCCTAAAAGTGCTATCAAAAGCCAAAAATACTGCATCAATAGGTCCTGACAATATCCCTGAATGCATCTTAAAAAGAATGTAGCACAATTTATCACCCCTAACAGTGTTCAACCTTAGCCTCCATACCAGTTTTGTACCAAGTGAATGACAACCAGCTACCGTTATTCCCCTCCATAAGGGAATACGTTTCACAGACCCAGGCAGTTACAGACCCATAAAGTCTGACCATTCTCTTATACAAAGCCATGAAAAGACTTAACGGATATAATCACTGAGGACATAGGGGAAAACCTCCAACCACTGGACCAGTCTCAGTTTGTATTTGTCAAGGGCAAGGTTGGTGAATAATGAAAAACGTGAAGGAATTGTGCAAAAATACACTGAATTTGCAACATGAGTTCACAGATGTTAAAAGTGTGGTATTTAAAAAAATAGATTAAAAGTGTGGTACTCTTTAAAAAAAAACTATTGTTTGAACATACTAAAGAAATTTGTGTTGGAACTCTATGGATTAGTTGGATATGCTACAGATACAAGAAAATTCACAATCTTTCTTGGTGTCATCTCTGAAGGTATTTTTTTATACACATGCTCGTTTTAAGGTGATTGTTTCCTAGAGTATTTCCAGAGTATTGGTGTTGTGAAGTAGATGGCAGAGGGAATTCAATGTACATTTTTGAATTCTTTTAAATTAAATCTGTTCAGATGGGTGATTCAGCAGCATCTGGATGGAAATGTTATTGCTTGAAGTCAGTCTTACCCTGATATTGTATTTTTGGGGATCCAGATTACTTCCTGCCAAGTACAGCCAACAGCTGCTGCCAGTTATAAGGCTGCTTGCAAAAGAGTCAATGGCAAGGAATTAGAAGACCTGAAAAGTACTGCTGGGTTGAAAAACTGTTGCTGGTCTCAAAGGTAGCTGATGTGAAGAAATCAAGGTTAAAAAGTTCAGAAACCTCAACAACTAGATGCTTTGCTATGGTTGTATAGCTATCTTAATAAATCTGTGAAAATGGAGTTACACTGGGAAAGGAGAGGCAATACAAGGTTAAAGGGTTACTACCCGTGCCACTTTTCTCTTCTGAGAACATTAACATAACTCATGTGGTGTTTCGTTAGACAGTAGTTGTATACTGTACAACTCAAAACATGTTATTGTGACCACAGTTTAAAGGGAGCATTTTCTCTGTCTCATCTCTGTCTGCGTTAAACACTCTCTACAGTTTATATTTGAAAAGTAACTAAGACATTTTGTGCAAAAAAACAAATAAATAAAAAGGTGATGTGTGAACCTAAGCCACATTTGGTCACAAGGTGCTGTTTAGCCCAACATACTGAAAATGAACTTAAAACTTCTGTAGTTATTCAGTGTCACGACGTCTGTCAGTGTCCTAAAAGTTTTAAAAAAAAATTTGTGGGAGTTCCCCAAAGCTCGTACTGTTTTCATAACATTATGCACTGCCTAGTATATTCCATGAAGCTTGAAGTAATAGTCTTTACTCTGCCCAGGAAAGGCAAACAAGATCAAGAAGATAAATAAATTGGCTTCTTGTCTATCACATGCATTATACTAATGTATCAAAATGAATGTTGAGTTAAATGGATGCTGCATTATCCTTATTGGTAGTTGTAGATCATCTCACTCTGAAAGGTTGAGCACCTTCAGAGTTGCAGCAGTACTTCCCCGACTTTCCCTTAAAGAGACTCCCACCCAAATTACTTCTAACAACTCATTTTTTAAGGCTTTTAAGGGAAATGGGAGAGAAGAAATATAATGCTTAGATGAGTAACATTTGGGCAATGAAAGAGCCAAGTCTGCAAATAAGGCATCACTCCAGTGACAGAGGGAGAAAAATAAAATTTCTTGAAAGGCTCACAGAAAAACAGGAAAAAAGTCCTCATTGCCTTTGAAGCCTTTCCAGTCTGTATTGTAACCTTCCCACAAAAATATGCATGAAAACTCACATTTAGTAGTAGGAACTCTTAATAAAATATTAAATTAAACTCTTAAGTAGTAGTAGTAATAATGTCCCAATTTTACTGTGGAAGAAATTGGGGGGGTGGGGGGTGGCAAAACACGAATTAGGAACATGTTTTAAGTCAAACTAATGTCCTTCTATTCCCATGTTGCAGTATTTTAACTGTGGGATTCTCCACCTCAGGCGACCCGAACATTAGCTCCTATACAAAAGCTTAAGCCTAGTTGCCATTGGTGCATGGGACGTCACACGTAGGCCCATAAACCAGGGACCTTAAATGTGACATCTGTATGCACAGGTCTCGGAACTTTTCTGCTGCAGTCAAACGTCAAATCAACCGCATTTCTCCTCATCCTTCAAGAAATCTAAAGCTAAGCCTCAACTTTTCTTCAGCTTGCAGCTAACTCTCTAGCTGTTCCTGTATCTATCCTAATAGAATGCTCCATCTCTGAATCTAAAGTTCCCTCCATCTGGATACAATTCTATACTCTACCTATCCACAAAGGAGGTAACTCCTCAGACATAAAAAATTTCAGACCAACTGCTGTACTCTCTATAATACTGGAAAAATGTATACTCAGACAAGTCATACAACACCAAACACAGGAAAATCTGCTCACACCCACCCAACATGGATTCTGTCCTAAACATAGCACTACTACACCCCTGATTATCCTTACTCGACACAATCTCTCTGACCAGACATGACAACATAATTATCTCCTGCCTTTTCCTAGACCTTCCAAAGGCCTTTGACACTGTCTCTCATTATTTTCTCTTGGAAAAATTATCTAACCTTAACTTCTCCTCTGATACTACTGCATGGTTCTCTAGCTACCTCAATGATGGGCAGCAATCAGTGAGATGACACTCTGCACTATCCCCCCCTCCTCCCAGCAAAAATGGGTGTTGCCCAAGGCTCCAAACTTGGCATATTCCTCTAACATATTTACTAGTCAACTCTATACCTCTTGTCCTCTGTCTACCCTATTACAATATGCTGATGACTTTACAGTCATCGCCATTGCCAACTCTCCCTCGGAACTTTTCAACCACTCAGACATTTTTCAACTCGGTGGAAACCTGGCTTTCCAATAACCACCTCATTCCCAAACCTAAAAAAAAACAGAACTGTTACTCTCTCTCCCCAAAAATGCTAACCATATCAAATGCAACTTCTCCATACAATCTCTTAACAATACCCTCATTGAGGTAAAACCCAGCACAGACTCCTTGGTGTCTCCATTAATGATCAGCTGAAATTTAACCTACATGTTAACAACTGTATTACGAAAACTCACCAGAAATTTGGGCTCCTCTATAGAAACTAAAAGTTCCTCACAACTGAGGCCAAAGTTTCCCTCTCTCATGCCTACCTTCTACCCAGTCTCTTACATAGCTCCCAAATTCTCACAAATCTGAACTCTACAATCCCGGGCAAAGTTGAGGCCACCTAAAACAAGGTAGCCAGATTTGCTACTCAATAAACCTATAAACCCCATCACTGTCCCTCTCTAAAACATCTAAACTGGCTCGAACTACCCCATCACCTTTGCGCCTCTCAGCTGTAGATCATTCACTATATCCTATACCTACCTTCCTTCTGTCCAGCATTATCCTTTCTCATCTCCTATTATTCTCCTTCTAGACCACTCTGAAGCTCTACACAAGACCGGCTACAAGTATCTAAACCCAAGACCAAAGCAGGGTGTAATGTCTACACCTATCACCCAATACTTGCTTGGAAAAAAACTACCTCCGGAAATCAGGACCCTCACAAATCCTAAACAATTTAAGTCAGCCAACAAAGAATACTCAAGAAAACAAGAAGTCTCAGGGCTTCTCAATGTACTCACCCACCATAAGCACAATCTGTTAATGCCTTCAGGAAATGCTCAATATTTTATCACCTGACAAATTGCTTTTCTTCGCAAAGGTATTGTGATGTGTTGAAATTTTTGCTAATCATGAGAATGACATCGATACTGTAATGAACCTCATGTATTTTTTATTTGTTATAACAATGTTTCTGTTTATGTTGTAATTGCTTTTTATGTGCAGCTTTTCTCCCTGGGCCTCCGCTGAAAAAGGGCTACTTAGCTTAGTCGGATACACCCGATCAACGAATGTAAAATAAAATAAATGTAAAATTAAATAAGAGTATTTAAAACCTGTTGCTATTTTTGGACCTTTGTCGCCCAATATTTTAGGCTTTGTTTATATTCCTTGCACTAAGAGGTTGACAGGTATGGTTTAATTACGTAACTGTACTATGTTCATTACCTTGATCACTGCTCCAGTAGCCTTAGCTATATATACGAATAGATTACCCTAGCTCAGTACATTTGGGAGGTGGAGAAAGAAAAGTCCAGCAGCCCCTGAAGAATGGTTCTAGCAAAGCCTGATAGATCTAAAGAAGGAATCAAGCTTGTAACATTTTGTAAACGTATGCACAGACCACCAAGTTGCTACTTCTGGAATGCTTCCAGAATTCAAACATTTCCAAAAAGTCAAAGATGAAGCCAGGGCCCTGGTAGAGGAGGGCCTTAACCCTGCGTGGATTGGTTTCATTTTAGTGAGTATAACAAGAAGTTATATACTCACCATAATGTTCGATATATGTAGTCCATCTCGCCTTACATTCTTACCCGTGGGTTCGGAGCCGAACCTCGCCTCTGACTCGGCCATACTCTAGCTCGAAGTCTTCAACTGGCTCATGGCTAAGAGGTATCCCATCATGCAACAGATCTATTCCCCAGACCTTGTTTGCTGCAAACTCACACACACACTGAGAAGAACCCCCCCCAACAGAGGGGACTACTGACACCTAGAGACAATACTTCCAGGTCCTCAAGGAGGGGGGGTTAGTAGGAATGTAAGGCGAGATGGACTACATACATCTAACGTTATAGTGAATGTTATGTAGTCCAATCTCGCCTTCATTCTTACCGGTGGGACAGCATCCCTAGCACCTTGATCTTGGGTTGCTCAGTGAAAAATACTCTTGAGCACCGTGGAACCAAAGGAAGATCTGCTTCTAGAGACCAGATCTAATTTGTAGTGACTAATGAAGGTATGAGGTGAAGCCCATGTTGCTGCAGCACAAATATCATCCATAGACATCCTAGCCTGAAATGCAGTTGAGGTAGCCACAGATCGTGTAGAATGAGCCTCCACTTTAAAGGGTAATTCTTTGCCACTGGGAGCATAAATAAATGAGATGCAATTGGAGATCCAGCGAGACAAGGTTACCTTAGAAACCGGAACCCCAAGTCTAGTGTCTGAAAATGAGACAAACATTTGATCTGATTTCCTGAAATCTTTTGTCCCATGTAAACAGAAACGCAATTGTCTGTGAACATCCAGCTGATGAAACGTAAGTTCTGCCTTGTTGGAGAATTCAGGAAAAAACACAGGCAACTCAATGGATTAGTTGATATTGACAACAGAGGCAACCTTTGGAACAAATGAAGGGGTTGGTTCTTAAGGAGACTTATCTTTGTGAAACACCAAATAATGTGGGCCTAATCAGTAATGCCTGGAGTTCAGAGACCCGCCTAGCTGAAGTTATGGCTACCAAGAATACTGTCTTCCATGAAAAGAATTTAATGTCACACGTAGCTGCGGGCTCAAAGGGAGTTGAGGTGAGCTTCTGTAGTACAAAATTGAGGTCCCATGGCATCACTGGATCAAAGACTGGACGTCGGAGTAACAATGTCACTCTCATAAAAGCCCTACAAAGCCTATGAGCCATAAGGTTGGGACCATTAGCAACGTGAAAGTTAGAAATTGCTGCCAATTGCACTTCAATGGTTGCCACAGCTGAACCCTGACTAAACAGTTGAGAAAAAAAATCCAATATTGTCGAAATAGGCGCTGTATAAGGATCAATGAGTCTCTCATGGGCCCAAATAGAAAATCTCTTACACTTACTGGAATAAATCGTCCTGGTAGAATGCTTGTGGGAAGATGATAGAATATGGACCACGTCTGGGGAAAAATCATGAAGCCTGACTACGGACGGAACTGGAGCAGCCAAGCTGTCAACCTAAGGGTCTGGATGGAGGGATGGAACTGTCCTGACATATGAGTCAGCAGATCTGGAACTGGGTCCAGAATCCAGGGCTTGTCCATTAGATAGGGTTGAAGGAAGGGGAACCAAATCTGACGAGGCCAGTGTGGGGCAATGAGGATCATTTTGCTCCCCAAAGACTGTGCTTTCTGAATGACCTGTGATATCAGAGGTAACGGTGGAAAGGCATAGAGAAGACCGGAGGGCCAATCGTGAGCCAGAGCGCCCCTGGGTGTCTCCCCCTCTGGGGGGATAAGGGTGAAGTAGCTGCTGCATTTGGCATTGAGACGGCTGGCAAACAGATCACAGCAAGGCTGACCCCATCTGTGGAATATCTCTTCCGCAACATAGGTGTTCAGGGACCACTCGTGAGGCATTAGGATAGCTCTGCTCAGCCTGTCAGCAATCACATTGGACTTCTCTGGTATATGCGTTGCAACTAGAAAGCGTTGGGAAGACTCCACCCAATGCCAAACTCGAAGTGCCTCTCTGCAATGGGGGTATGATTTGGTTCCTCCCTTTTTGTTCGGGTACCACACCACTGACATGTTGTCTGAGTGGATTGCAATTGTCCCTAGAGGGAGAGAGCTCTGAAGTGCTTGCAAAGCTAATAGCACTGTTTTCATCTCCAAGACACTGATATGCAAATGGGTCTCGTGAATCTGCCACGTGCCTTGGACAGTCCTGCCAAGATAATGCCCCCCCCCCCCCGATCTGGGAGGCATCCATGGTTACCGTGGCAATTGGAGAAGATGGGACAAAGGGCTTGCCCACATTGAGATTGCTGGCCTGAAGCCACCAGCGTAGATCCCGCTTGCATGTGTCCGTAATCAGAATAAAATGGGAGAGTGGGAGATGCTGCAGTGACCATTGGGTGAAAAGTAGCCACTGAAGAACCCTCATGTGTAGTCTGGCAAGGGGAACTAGCATGATCGTGGCAGCCATGGACCCTAATAACTTGAGGACCACTTTTGCCCTGACCTTCCTCAATGGTAGTAAGGCGTAGACCTGCTGTATTAGAGCCTGAATTCTCTCTTCTGGTAAGAAGGCTCTCATGAGCACCGTATCTAGTTCGGCGCCAATAAAAGTGACATGCTGTGAGGGCAACACGGCAGATTTTTTTCAAATTTAGAGTAATTCCTAACCGTTGGAACAGTGCAATGGTGGCGCCTCTGGTCTGTAACAGTAGATGTCTGGTGGTGGCAGAAAGGAGCCAGTCGTCCAGGTACAGAAACACTTGGAATCCCTGACGTCTCAAGTGAGCCCTTACCACTGCCATGCATTTGGTGAACACCTTGGGGGCTGCGGTGAGACCAAAGGGCAGAGCATGAAATGGAAAATTACTGGTTCACAGCCCAAAGCCTAAATGACTTCTCGATGCCCTGTCCATCTTGATATGGTAGAAAGCATCTTTGAGGTCGACAGAGCACATCCACACATCTTTCTCTAACAGAGGGAGTACTGACTGTAAGGTGACCATGCGGAACTTGCTTCTTGCCAGGCTTTTGGGTATAAAAAAAATGCGACCCCCGACCGGCTCCAGAGACGCACAGTCGGGCCTCCCTTCAGGAGCGCTGGTAGGGAGAACCAAGAAAGTAATCACGGTCCTCCTGGTTACGTGGGCCTCCTCTGCCTCCAGAGTGGCGTCTACCTGAATTTCCACCCCCTCCCCGCCTCCGGAGGGGGAATCACTTTGTGCGCCCTGAAAACAACCTCTGCGACTTCCTGAACCACATCTTCCCATCCTTCTGGCCCTTGGGGTAAGGTCTAGAAAGCATGGAAAAATGGACTCCCACGGCAGACAGGATTTTTCCTTCTTGCTCGCACCTAGTGAGTGTGTCCTTCACCTTGGTTCCTAACAATGATGAACCATCAAATGGGGCATTGGCGAACGTAGACTTGAAGGCCACCGCAAAATGGCACAGGCGCATCCAGGAGTGTCTCCTAAGAGAGACTCCGAAACCCACAGCCCTACTCGCTCCATCGGCTGCATATAAGATCAACCTCATGGAGGAGTTGATAAGGGAATTTAAGGTAGACATCTGTGCATTGACCTTTTGTGCCACGGCATCAGAAATGTTACCCTGTATAGAATCTCCTAGCTCTTTTAGGAGATCTCTCTGGAGCCTCGTAAAATGCGTCAAGTAGTTCAGCAACAGCAGTGTAAAGGCCGCTGAGGTAAACACACACTTCCCATACCAGTCCATAGCCCGGGACTCCTTGTTAGGCGGCTGGATGGTAGACAAAGTTTCAGCAAGTTCCTTCTTGATGGCCGCTGCCACCACCATGGCATCTACTGGAACGCCTTTAGATAGATACTTCCTTGTTAGAGGGGGCGGACAAAAACTTATTGGGTCTCCTTGGGACTGGTTCCACAGTGTCAGGAGTTTTCCACACCTTTCGACAGACAAGATCTAATAGCTCATCAAAAGGGGGAGAAACCCAAGAGGCGGAGGGTTGAGACCCGAAAGCCTTCAGGAACTGATCAGGAACTGGAGGCTGAGCTCTTTCAACTCAGGACTGGCAAGACCAGACAGGAGGAGAAGGCAACTACACACACCACAAAACCAGCCTCACATAATGCTACCACTCCACTGAATCAAACACATAAACACACAAAGACATACTCGGAGGCTCTGAGTAAAAATTTACCTAAACAGCAGAGGCCTCCAAAGCAGACACCCAAACAACTGCTACCTCAAGACACCCCACAAGCAACACATAAACCACAAAAGCAGTGTGCAAAGCAGTCACAGCCCTTAAGGCCAAATACAACACCAAACATACTTGTCATAGGTGACTCCATAGTCAGACACACTGATGTCCCACTCACCAGGCTGAACAAGGAGAGGGTCACAGTAAGCTGCCTATCGGGCGCTAGAATCCGCCACATAACACAAGCACTGGGTCACTCCATGGCAAGTACAAATATGACACAGTCATTGTCCATGCTGGTGTGAACGACCTGAGACGTACCTCCCTGGACTACATGAAAAAAGACAGAGGAGCTCTCTGATTATGTAGCCCAGGCAGGTATGACCCTAACCCTGAGCAGTATCCTTCCTTCACCAAGAATGATGCCACAATATAGAGACAAGATGATCAGCTTTAACAATTGGCTTAATGTCTGGTGTCATTCAAAGGGGATCCAGTGTCTGTCTGCCTGGGATGACATGCTTGACAAACCACGCTGCCGCAAGGGACGGCTTGCACCTGTCACCCTGGGATTCCGGATATTGGATAAGGCTCTTGCCACCCCATAGTGCCTTTTAGGCAAGGCTCAAATTCTAAACCTACCACCCTAGAAAACAAAAATGGGAAGAAACTGAGGGTAATGCTGCTCAATGCCAGAAGTCTAAATCTCAAAATGCACGCACTCGAGGCCCTTCTCAGTATGGAGAACATCGATGTCTGTGCTGTGACTGAAACCTGGTTCAAGGCTCCTGAGAGCACCCTGGCACTATTAGGTTTTACCTCATATCATGCGTTCCGGCCCCAAACCCGGACCACACCACAAAAGGAGGGGTGTATCCATATTCATAAAGGATACTCACACCTCCAGGTTGGTGGCAACGCTAAGCTCGGAAACCATCCAGGTGCAACTAACCATAGGCAAAACTGCTCTACAAATTGTAGCATGCTACAGGCCACCCTCTCAAACTCAGGAACCCCACACAGCCTTCCTGAAGACACTGGAGGGTATAAATGTATCTCCAAACACCATCATATTGGGTGACTTCAACTACCCGAATATAGACTGGGAACATTACTCAAGCCCTAACTTTCTAGCCCAACGGTTCCTGGAGTTCATAAATTCAAATGCCATGGAACAGCTAGTCACTGTTCCCACGAGAGGAGAAAATATACTAGATCTCATTGTCACAAACATGGGGACAAAATGCTCCACACCAGAAGTATATCCCTCATTGGTGAGATCTGATCATAAACTAATCTCACTGGAAATCCACATCCCGCCCCCACCCCAAGCAAAAAAAACCATAGTGAAGAACTTCTCTAAAGCAAACTTCACACTACTCAAAACTGGTGTGGTATCCTTCAAGGCCCCTGAGCCAGAGGAAACCACAACCCAAGCTGTGGAAGCCCTTACAAATGCCTTCTATGAACACCTCCAGGACTGCATGGATCAGGCAATCCCAAATAAAACCAAGACTCTTTCCACAAAGGGCAAACGTCCAGTCTGGTGGACCACAGCCATTAACAAACTTTACAATAAGAGGAGAAAGCTATTACATGATAGAACAAAATCCATAAAAGGAAGTCACCCCTGATCATTATTAGTAAAAAATACGAGCACTCATAAAATCAACTAAGGCCAATTTTGAGAGAAAAATTGCCATGGATTCAAAGGACAATCATAAGGCCTTTTTCAGCTATGTTAGGAACCTGGGTGGAAACTCCCAGATATGCTCAGAATTAGTCCAAAATGATACAAAATCACTGAACCCACAGACATTGCCAACATACTGGCAGACAGGTTCAGTGCAAACTTCACCCCTCTCCCCTAAAGGAGAGATAACTATCCCAGCCAGTGTAGCCTCCCGGACATCTCAAATGCACAGGTGAAAGCTGCTCTCTCTAAAGCTAAAACACAGCATCAATGGGACCGGATGGTGTCCCCGGCTGTGTGCTACACGAGCTAAATGAGGAATTAAACCCGCACATAAGGCAGCTGTTTAATCTTAGCCTTACCACAGGATACGTGCCCAAGGAGTGGCGACGGCAACTGTGGTCCCACTCCACAAAGGCGGTGCCTCTACGGACCCTGGTAATTACCGCCCCATAAGCTTAACAAGTCTAGTCTGCAAAGCTATGGAGAGGATCATAATGGAGCTCATAAACAAAGATATAGGGGACTTGCAGACATTGGACCCGACCCAGTTTGGCTTTGTCAAGGGAAGATCATGCCTTTTGAACTTGGTTGACTTCTTGAAACAGTCACCAAGGCCATTGATGAGGAAAGGCAGTCCATACAGCCTACCTTGACCTTGCAAAGGCTTCGACACAATACCCCACTCGGGTATTGTAGAAAAACTTACCAGCTTAAATGTAAACCCATATGTCACAAGATGGGTTGCAAACTGGCTTAAGGACAGAACCCACAGGGTTAGAGTTGCTGGCGCTGTGTCAGACTCCAAGCCGGTCACAAGTGGTGTCCCACAGGGCTCGGTCCTTGGCCCCTATTGTTTGGCATCTACTTCTCAGAAGTACAGGCCAACATGGAAGGACTTTGGCTGACAAAGTTGGCAGGCCCCTGCAAACTGGGCAGCATAGTGGAAAGTGCATCGGACACGGATATCCTTCAGAAGGGACTCACGGAAACAGATAGCTGGTGCCAGAGCCATGGCCTGAAGTTAAACGCCAAAAATGTATAGTCATACCCTTCGGGAAAAACAAGGTAACCCCAAGCTACCATATAGGTGGCAATCCACTAAGCACAGAAGAGGTTATCAGGGACCTGGGGACCCAGGTTGACAGTGGCCTTTCTTTTGACACTCACATTGCTAAAGTGGTTAGAAAGACCTCCTACATTGCCCACCTGATCATGAAGGGATTCACATCCAGATCTAGTGAGGTCATTGTTCCCCTGTACTCTTCACTTATCAGACCAATGATCGAGTACAATGCCCCATTCGGGATGTATCTCACCCGACATCTGCAGCAATTGGAGAGACCCCAAAAGTTCCTCACCAAAAGGATAAAGGGACTCCAAAATCTGTCATATGCTGCCAGATTGAAGAAACTCCAGCTCTATTCAGTCGCATACCGTCTGCTCAGAGGTGACATGTGCCTGACATACAAGGCCATGTCCAACCCGGAATTAATGGACATGCTCCACCTCAAAAATCCAAATCCACCAAAACCACTAGAGCAAGCGACTTAAACCTTAGCACGGATATAAATAGGACGTGCTGGAGGGATAGATTTATCACTCAGAGACTCCCTATGCTGTGGAATAAAATCCCGGTCCATGTGAGGCAGAGCACCTCGCTGACTCTGTTCAAGAGAAATCTAGACCTGTGGATGGGAGATCGTAGGTTTACCCCAGGAATCATCTCTGTGTCACTGCTGGACAGAGGCACAACAAACTAATGGGCACAGTATTTTTTCATATAAGGGGTGGCGTAAGCCACAATAATTTGGGCTAGGCTTATAAATGCCTTAGGGCAGATAGCCTAGTATAAACCTATGAACCTATGAACCTATGAACACAGACTCATCAGAAGGGGATTTGGATGGCCAGCCACCTCTCTGCTTCAAGATCTCCAGGATATCTGAAAAAGGGATATCTTCAGAAGACGACTTGGGGGACCCCCTCTGACTCCTCGAGGTCGGTATCTGACGTGAGAGACTCATCCGGGGAGTCGAGGTGTTTCCTCTTACACAATCTTTCAGCGGGCTCCTCAGGGAAAAACTCTGGGGATGTCAGAAAGTTAGGGACCACTCATGGAGGAATCCTGAGGCTTGGTGTCTCCGCTGCCCATGGATAGAGCGTGATCTGAAACAGACACCAGTGCTGAAGGGGGCAGAGTATCGGTGCCGTAGGATGCAGCTGACAACCTGGCCAGCACACTCCTCATAACCTGTAAGGCTGATCCTCCCGGCTCCGAAGGCTGACTAACTGAAGATGAAACAGTAGTAGCCCTCGGCACAGAGGAGATGAGGTCCGAAGCCGATGTTGGATCCAAGCTCACTCGGGCCAAAGCACCGAGAAGAAGGCTTGGAACCGATGAAGATCAATCTGAGACCACCCCCTCAGGTCCTACTGGAGAACCGTGAACCCTCAACCCCGTGGACAGAGCTGACCGGGTCGGAGTGGAAATCGGAACTGAGAGGCAAGGGGAGGCTACTGGAACCAACCTAATGGCACCCGACGGCACCGTCAACTCTGGCTCCGAAGGCCGAAAGATGCTTGGAGGAGGAACAACAAAGGATGAAGAGGCCATAGGCTCCGGAGCCGACTGGGTCAGAGCCAAAATCAGTTTGGCCAACACCGATGACTGAAGCAGTTTCTTCACCACCCTATCAACATCCTCATCGGAAAGGGTCCTGGAAGACCTGGAATATAAAGTAGGAGATCCGGATCTCCCTACAGAAGGGGACTTGCGTGAAGAAAAACCCGGTCGAAAAACTGGAGACCGGCACTGAACCAAAATATCCGTGACTGGCTCCGAAAGGCTGGGAGCCAATATGGACTTAGTCAAGAGACTATCTTTCGGCACCGAGGGCAATGGAACCAAAGGAGGAGAAGCTGATTTAGCAACTTTCTCTGGCGGCTCCGAAGAAACAGATGGAGCCAGAGAGCACTTCTTGGAAGTCTTTTTGTCCTTTTTAGCTGGAGAGGATAATGCACTGGAAGACTTAGCCAAGTCTTCCTCGAAGGAGCGTTTAAGCAGTCCTTTCAAATGAGCTTGTTCTTCCTCTTCTGTAGCACACACGGACTGAAGGAATGACAAAACAAGCAGGACTCCTGGAGGTGAATAGCCCCCAAGCAGAACACGCACACAGAGTGCCCATCAGCTAAAGACATTTTATTGCTGCATTCAACACACGTTTTAAAACCCGAAGGCCTGTGTTCCTTAGGATCCTTGGACATGCTTTAATAAGTACACACACACTAGACCCAACTAACAAGAAACAGAGCCTCTAACTCAAACGGCCAAGAAACAGAGGGGAAAACAACAGGTAGGACTAGGTCCTCTAACTTAAACGGGCCTAGCCCGGGGAAACAAAGGCAGGAAGCACCACTAGCCAGACACACTACTAAACGCTAACAGAATGGAGCACCAAACCTAAGACCACACAGAAACAATGGGGAAGACTAGGTCCTCTAACTTAAACAGGCCTAGCCCGTGGGGAAAGGAAAACGAACGGGATGCCCAAACAGCCAGACAAGGGCACAAAAAACAGCCAGAGAAACAAATACAGGCAGTAAAACACCACTAGCACACACACAGAGCTATGAAATTAGCTTTTGAGCAACAAGTCAACAGTTTATAAAATTTTTATAAACAATATACTTAGCAACGGCCAAAAGCAAGACCACGTCTGAGCTTAAGCGGCAAACGAGATCTGGGGAATAGACCTGTTGCATGATGGGATACCTCTTAGCCACAAGCCAATTGAAGACTTCGAGCTAGAGTATGGCCGAGTCGGAGTTGAGGTTCGGCTCCGAACCCACGGGTAAGAATGAAGGCGAGACTGGACTACATAACATTATCAGTTAATATCCTGAGACAACCATTTGGAAAAAGTCTGTTTTGCCACAGGTTGTCCCTCTCCCCATATCTTCACAAGAAATGAACAATCAAACAAAAGTCTGAAAGATTTACCTCTAAGAATAGTACTTAGGTTGTCTGTGGACGTCTAACATACGGAGCATCCTCTTCCTCATTTTTAGGTTCAGAAAACAAAAAGTGGAGATTGGTAGTTTGGCTTAATGCAAACTTTAGCTCAATTCAAACTCAGATATTGCTATATGCACAAAAGGAGTGGTCCTCAAAAAATAAACGGTCTCTGGGTAAACAGAGATAGGGCTGACTATTTGCTTATTGTTTACTGGGAAAGTCCACTGGGCCAAAAGAACCCCATTTTCAGTGGAAGCCTGGGGAGAAAAGCTCCGCAATATAAAATATTAATCAATTAAACAGTTGAGATAAAGGAGTTACAGAATATTACCAGTTACAGTTAAATTTCTATAGTTGACATTACAAAGGCGTTACCATGAAGATTAGCAAAGAAATCAAAAGGAGTAAGTATACACAAGTTGTAAAAAAAAAGCAGAACAGAAGTAACTTATAAGCATTAGTTCAAATATCTTATTATGTAGACTATAAAAGATTAAAACTCATTCTTGCAGTGGTCAGAGTAATCAGTAAAACTGTTTTTCATGTGAAGAATCTCAAGTAAGACAGGTTAGCTGGCTCAAATTGAGCAAGTGTTAGCTTCTCTAACACAAAATGACCACCACAAACTGGTACCACCTGTTTTCTTGGAGGACTCTTATGCAAAACCCCTTTTAAAAACATTTTGGCATGAGAATGCACTGAGAGAGGAGGATCCATGGGTAGACATAATGAAATGGCGGATAAATGAACCTTGACAGAAGAGTAAGAAACGCCATAGGATAGTAACTCACAATAATATTGTAATGCCAGAAAACTAGTCCTGAGTGGTTACTGGTTATGTTGTTGGCACCAACTAATACTCCTTTTTCATTTGCTAATATATGATTTTCTAACAGCAGGCTTTTTTGCCTCCATTAGTACCTGCTGTACATCCTCAGAAAACAGGTGTGTAAAGGGAATTATCCTCCAGACAGTCAGCCGAAGTTGATTAGGATCAGAGTGAATCAAGCAACCCTGATTTTGTGTGAGTAGGTCCCATCCTGTGAGAAATCTCATGGCAACTGCCCCTGGCAAAGTCCAAAAAAATACGAAAATCACTGTTGCTTGGGCCAGAAGGGAGTCACCAGAATAACTTTGGGGGATTTCTTCTGAATCTTCAGAAGTACCCTGAATATTAGTGGAAAGAGTGGAAAAAAACATACAGGAACTTTTCTGTCCAAGGGGGGGGGAAGGCATCTGTCATCCAGGTCTTCTTGCATGGAGTTCTGCAGAAGAATCTCGACAGCAGATTGTTTACAGAGAAGGCAAATAAGTTTAACCGAGCTACTCCCTGCAGATGATCAAATCATGACAGACATTCTGATCTTATTTCCACTCATAAAGGTCTGCACATGTCCTACTCAGCTTGTCTGCCACATAATTTTGCTCTCTTGGAATACAGGATACCTGTAGTGTGAGACTGAGCTGTGAAGTTATATACCACGCTAACATGGCTAGACTGCAAAAGGGGTATGACCTGGTTCCTCCTTGTTTGCTGATGCACCTCTACAACTTGTAGCAGTCCCGGGGACCAAAGGTGATTCAGAAAGTTAAATGCCTCAGTCAGGGCAAACATCTGTTTTATATTTAAGTGCTTGCATCTGTCCTTGGTGTCCACACACCTTGCACTTTTATCCTTCCTAAAACTGTTTCCCAAGCAAAGTCCAAAGTGTCTGTGGTGACTGTGCTATGGAACAGGGAGGGAGAAGGGGAGATGCAGATTTAAGGACAATTGCTGTCTCCACCAAGAGATTTTTTCTTTTAAGAGAGCCCAGCACTGGGACTTCAAAAGACAAAGGATGCCGAGATCAAATAGACTTCAGATTCCATTGCATTTTATCATGTGGAGTCCTGTCAAGGGTATCATGAGAAATCAGATGCCATAGAACCCAAAATCCTGAGTTACTCAATGGTAGTAACTAAAGTCTGAGTGGAAAACCTTAGAAATATGTCTAGATATAATCCATTTTTCCTTCGGAAGAAAAGCTCTTTCAACTGCGTTTCTAGCTGACACTCCAAAAACACAATTTTCTGTGAAGACTTTTGAACGTTTTCTTGAAACCCAGCTTGTGTAAGAGATTGAAAGAAACTGTGAAAAATAAGGAAGTCATTTAAATATGGAAAAATATGGATACCCTGTAGCCTGCAATGAACTGTAACTAGATCTGGACACTTTGTGAACACTCTTGGTGCAGTGGATACTCCAAAGACTAAGGCAGACAACAGATAATGTGATCTAAACACATAAAACCTTAAGAAATACTAGAAGGCTGGATGAATAGAGATGTAACAAGCATTGTTTAAATCTAGTGATACCAGGAAACTTGAATGAGGAAGAAGCAACAGATTGCAAAGTGACATGATTTTGAACTTCTAGCACTAAAAACATCCTTGGAAAAAATCCTTTCCAACCTAGGAAGAAGAAACTGGGTCTATCATTCCTTGAGACAGCAAGTGATGGACAGGTGGAAATAAGAGAGTCTTGCCTGGTACATGAAGTACTGCCCCCTAGAAAGGGGGAGTTTCTTCCCACTGTCATTTGTAACCTTGATGAATGATCTTCAAAACCTATTTGTCCGAAACGATCTGTTGCTGAAGACATAAGTGGAGATTTTGACTTTCTGGAAGAGAAAGGGGGATGTGTGTGTGTGTGTGTGTGTGTGTGTGTGTGTGTGTGTGTGTGTGTGTGTGTGTGCGCTGGGGGGAATAAGGTCACTTGAATAGTCATTCTAACAGACTGTCCTTTGTTTTGGGGGGTTTTCTTCAATTCTTTCTGAAATCCAGTTGCCACTTCTTAAATGTCTGTTTACCTGCATTTTTGTGGAGACTGTTTATTTTGTTTTTTGCCACATTCAATGACTGGTTAGAGAATCCCTTATAAAATTTGGAAAAGGAAGGACAAAAAAATGTAGGCTTCCTGTATCAGCTTACCCCTTTTATAACACCTTTTGATCACTTCTGCAGCAGAGAAACCAACAACTAAATCTCTATACAAAGAAGAATGTAAATTATCTCTGGGAGATTCTGAGAAAGCAGACAGGCAAACCTCATGAAAACAGTACCAGTGGCCATAACCCTTAAAGCATCAGCGTAGTCATACACACACACTGTAAACTATGAGTAGTGACTTGTACACTGGAAGAAAGTAAATTATTTAAAGCAAATTTTTCCTCACAAGAAGAAACTGCAGCAAAATATTCCTCGTACTTCCACAATTAGTCAGGATAAACTTGTATATGAGCCTGACATTTCCACATTCTGAAAATCAAAATTGCAGAAACATACACTTTTTTCCCCAATAATTTTCGCTCCATCCTTATCAGAACACTGGCATTGGAATTAAGTAAATGTTTAGCAGCAGTGGGTAAGTAAAGGTATAGCTGCTGGGCCAAGTTTGGGAAGAGTATATAAAAACTAAATATTCTGGAACTTTATAAATTCTAGCTGCCTTTTTAGGGGCAGCTGGCCGACTGTCACAAAAACTGCAGGCAGTATTCACACACATTCTCAAAAACTGACATAACTGGAGGAATGGGTGAAGGTTCTGGAAATTCTGTAATGGGTCAAAGTATTTTCTGACTGATTGAGAAACCTTAGTGTTCTTTTACTAAGGACTCTGGTACATTCTGGAAATAGTCTCAGAGAAAGACTGCCCCACAGGGAAAACTGAGCTCTCCTTTTTTTGAGTACATATCAGTTGTATCCTAGAATTTGTGAACCGTAGTGTCTTGTCCAACAACTTTAAAAATAAAGCAAATAATATTGTTCAAATACATCACGCCAGAGAGGACCCACCCCTATCTTAATTCATAGGTTCATAGGTTCATACTAGGCTATCTGCCCGAGGGCATTTACAAGCCTAGCCCATAGTTTTGTGGCTTACGCCACCCCTTTAGTATGGGGAACTATACCCATTATTTTGCTGTGCCTCTGTTGAGCAGTGACACTGAGGTAATCCCTGGGGTATATCTGCGATCTCCCATCCATTGGTCAAGACTTCTCTTGAACAAGGCCAGCGAGGTGCTCTGCCTCACATATACCGGGATTTTATTCCACAGCATAGGGAGTCTTTGGGTGATGAATCTGTCCCTCCAGCACGTCCTTATTTATAGCCGTGTCGAGGTTTAAGTCTCCCGCCCTTGTGGCTCTGACGGATCTAGATTTTTTGAGGTGAAGCATATTCATCAAATCTGGGTTTGACATGGCCTTGTATGCTAGGCAAAGGTCACCTCTGAGCAAGCGGTAAGCAACTGAATAGAGCTGGAGTTTTCAGTCGGGCAGCATAGGACAGATGTTTGAGGCCCTTTATCCTTTTGGTGAGGAACTTTTGTGGCCTCTCCAGCTGCTGCAAGTGTCGGGTCAGATACATTCCGAATGGGGCATTGTACTCAATCATTGGTCTGATGAGTGATGAATATAGGGAGACTATGACCTCCCTTGATCTAGATGAGAATCCCTTCATGATAAGGTGGGCAATGTAGAAGGTCTTCCTAACTACTTTAGCTACATGGGTGTCGAATGACAGACTACTATCAACGTGGGTCCCCAGGTCCCTGATAACTTCTTCTGTGCTCAGTGGATTGCCACCTATTTGGTAGCTAGGGGTAACCTTGTTTTCCGAAGGGTATGACTATGCATTTTTTGGCATTTAACTTTAGGCCATGGCTCTGGCACCAGTTATCCGTTTCTGTGAGACCCTTCTGAAGGATATCTGTGTCAGATGTGTTTTCTACTATGGCACCCAGTTTGCAGTCATCTGCAAACTTTGTCAGCCATAACCCTCCTGTGTTTGCTTGTACTTCGGAAAAGTAGATGCCAAACAAGAGTGGGCCCAGGACTGAGCCCTGTGGTACACCACTTGTGACAGGCTTTGAGTCTGACATGGCGCCAGCAACTCTGACCCTGTGGGTTCTGTCACTCAGCCAGTTTTCAACCCATCTTGTGATGTATGGGTTAACAGCTCTTCATACATCCTCATTAACTTTATTATTCTCTCAGGGAATCCAAACGCTATCACTGCTCTACTCAAAAACCCTACATGACACTACCCAATGCTTTATTTGCATTAAGACATCAACCACAGTAGTGGTTTCTTACATGATGCTTCCCTCTGGATCATCACTGCTCTATGGCCTCCTCTTCACAATCCCACACTGATTTACACCTATTAATTTTGATAATGCCCTTGCACTTCTCCCAGCTAGTACAGATATAAGCACTTTATAACCACTGTTTAGCAATAAACTAGGTCTACAGTATGACAGACCTGAAGGGTCTTCATCTTTGGGTATTACAGCCATCAAAATGTTTTTCCAAGATGGTGGTACTCAACCCTCTCCTTTAAAAAGTTGTTTTTGCTTTATTTATTTTCTTAAATGATTTGTAATAATTCAGAGCTTTTCTCCCTGGACCTCTGCTGAAAATGAGAAGTTATGTACCTACCATAACGTTCCATGTTAGTTGTCTTCTCTCGCTTTCTTTCTTGCTGGATGGGTTCGGAGCCGATCCCCGGCTCCGACTCGGCCACTTACTAAAGCTAGAGAGCTAATTGTACCGGCTCGAAGCAACCCTATATCCCATTATGCAAGGCGATAACTACCCAGATCTCGTTTGGTAGCCAAGGAAAAATTATGCAATATATTCCTCCAACTGGAGAGGAGGAGGAAGGGGAAATAATCCCTCGAAAAAGACCAATCTGATCTAGTGACACTAGGAAGCTAATTAGCTGGAAAAATTGGATCAGGACTCTTCAAGGAAGAGGAACAATCTTCTCGGTCTGACCAGGCTAGGGGGATGGTGGGAGGGACGCAAGAAAGAAGGCGAGAGAAGACAACTAACATGGAACGTTATGGTAGGTACATAACTTTTCAATGTTAAGTTGTCAATCTCACCTTCATTTTTGCTGGATGGGACCACGTCCCTAGCACCTTTATCCTGGGTGGCTCAATGGAACAGACTCTTGAGAACGGTGGAACCAAAATTTGCTCTGTTTCTGAAGGCCAAGTCCAATTTGTAATGTGAAACAAAGGTATGAGGAGAGGCCCATGTGGCTGCTGCACAAATAGTGTCTATTGGAAGTCTAGCCTGAAAAGCTGTAGATGTAGCTAGTGCTCTAGTTGAATGGGCTTTTGGCCTAGAAGTCAACTCTTTACCTCTGAGTTGATAAATGCATGTAATCACAGAAGACAGCCACCTAGATAGGGTTACCTTGGATACTGGAAGGCCTTTCCTGTTCTCTGCATAGGATAAAAACAGTTGAACTGATTTCCTAAATTGTTTGGTTCTGTCCAAATAATATTGGAGTTGGCGGTGAACATCAAGATAATGTAGTTTTTGCTCCGCTCTATTAGAATAATTTGGGAAAAAAACTGGAAGATCAATAGATTGATTTAAGTTTGTCTGCGATGCCACTTCGGGTAAGAAAGACGGATTAGTCCTTAGAGAAACTCTGTCTTTGTGGAAGATTAAGTAGGGAGGACGAATGCAGTGGGCATGAAGCTCAGATACTCTCCTGGCAGAAGTAATGGTGACCAGGAAGAGTGTCTTCCAAGAAAGAAATTTCAATGAACAGGCAGCCGCAGGTTCGAAAGGGGGAAGAATCAAGGATGTTAAAACTAAATTTAGATCCCACTGTGGTGGGGGGGTCTCTAATCGGAGGTTTAAGTAAAAAGATACCTCTAAGGAATGCCTTGCAAAGTTTATGGGACATGATGTTGTGGTCCAACAAGCCGATATGAAAATTTGAAATGGCTGCCAACTGAACTTTTACTGTGGAGGAAGAAGATCCTGACTGAAATATTTCGGCTAGGAAGTCTAAGACCGAATGAATCGGAGCAGAAAAGGGATCTATGTTCCTAGCTTTTGCCCAGAAGGAGAAACGTTGCCATTTACTAGTGTAAATCCTTCTGCTGGAAGATTTAAGGGAAGCTACTATGATATCCTGGATGGGATTAGAAATCATAGGAAGCCTGGCTAGGGACGGAAGTGGAGCAACCAAGCAGTGAGGTTGAGAGAAGGTATGGATTGGTGCAGTTGCCCCGACTGGTGGGTCAGAAGATCTGGAACCGGGTCCAGATGCCATGGCTGTACCAAAAGATAATGATGCAGGAACTGAAACCATATCTGTCGAGGCCAATAAGGGGCAATGAGAATCATCTTTGCTCTCAAGGCGGTTGCTTTCTGAATTACTTGTGGTATTAGAGAAAAGGGAGGAAAAGCATAGAGAAGTCCCTGGGCCAATCTTGGATTAGAGCGTCTCTGGGGGGATGGCCTGGAAGGGGGAAGAGGGAGAAGTTGGGGCATTTGCTGTTTTGAGGTGTAGCAAAAAGATTGCAGCAAGGAAGGCCCCACTTCTGAAAAATCTCTTCAGTCACAGATTGTTTGAGAGACCACTCGTGAGGCATGAGAATAGCTCTGCTCAACCTGTCCGCTATGATGTTGGACTTCCCGGGGATATGCGTTGCTATCAGAAACCGCTGAGAAGAGATTGCCCACTGCCAAAGTCTGAGTGCCTCTCGACACAGGGGATAGGACTTGGTTCCGCCCTGCTTGTTGATATACCACACTACGGACATATTGTCCATTTGGACTGCAATAGTCCCCAGGGGAAGAGAGTCGTGGAGGGCTTGCAACGTTAAAAGCACTGCTCTCATCTCCAGGACATTTATATGGAGGTGGCATTCGAAAGGTTGCCAAGTGCCATGGATCATCCTGCCCTGATAATGCCCCCCGCACCCGATCAGGGAGGCATCCGATGTAACCGTGACGACCGGGGCGGGAGGAACAAAGGGTCTGCCCTGATGGACTTGAGGGGACAATATCCACCAGGTCAGATGCCTTTTGCAAATTGGAGTTATCATGATCCTGTGACGCATGGGAAGTCGTTGAAAGGACCATTGGGCGAACAGCATCCACTGTAGGAGACGCATGTAAAAGCAGGCAAGGGGAAGAAGTGTTATGGCGGCTGCCATAAGACCCAATACTTTCAGGGCAAACCTGGCCTGAATTTTGTCGCTCTGGAGAAGCACATGGACGTGGTTTTGAATATCCAAGATCCTTTGATCTGTTAACTTTGCTGAAAGTTGTACGGTGTCCAAATTGGCGCCTATAAAGGTAATAGATTGACAAGGCGACAAGGAAGATTTTTCGAAATTTATAGAGATCCCCAGCCCTCTGCAAATGTGATTGGTGTAATCTCTGGCTTGGAGAAGTTGATGCCTGGTGGTGGCAGTGAGGAGCCAGTCGTCTAGATATGGAAACACCTGGAATCCTTGACGTCTCAGGTGAGCCGTAACCGCTGCCATACATTTGGTGAACACTCTGGGGGCTGTAGTGAGTCCAAACGGCAGGGCCCTGAATTGGAAGTGACTGGCCCCCAGCCGAAAGCGGAGAAACCTTCTGGAGCGCCTGTGAATTTTGATGTGATAGTACGCATCCTGAAGGTCCACCGAGCACATCCAATTGTCCTTGCCCAGAAAGGGTAGAATGGACTGAAGCGTGACCATCCGGAATCTTGTTTTCTTTACAAACTTGTTTAGTTTGCTGAGATCTAATATTTGTCTCCAGTCCCCTGTCTTTTTTTGGTACTAAAAAGAACCTTGAGTAGATTCCGGATCCTATTTGGTCTGCTGGGACTGGCTGGATGGCTCCTTTTGCTAGCAGTTTTGATATCTCTGGTACTGCTAGTTCCCTTAGACCGGGTGGAACGTCTGGAAGGGTTCCCTTTTGCTGAATTGGGGTTTGGATAAAGGGAATTTTGTAACCCTTGGATATGATCGACTGTACCCATTTGTCTTGAGAAAGGGAAAGCCAGGCTTTTGGGTACAGTGATAATCTTCCCCCGACTGCCTCCGAAGGTGGACAATCGGGCAACATCTCAGGGATGCTGGAAGGGTTTGTCAGAGAGGGGCTCCCTGCTACCTTGATTCTGCGGACCCCCTCTGCCCCTAGGGCGTCTGTTGTTGTTACCCCCTCTGCCTCTGGGGGTAAACTGACCTTGTGCGTCAGGCGTGACTTCCTTGAGATTTGCGGAACCACATTTTCCCTCCCTTCTGACCTTTTGGGTAAGGTCTTGAAGGGGTGGAGAAACGGACTCCTACAGCAGAAAGAGTCTTGCCATCTTGTTTGCATCTAGTCAAGGTGTCTTTCACTTGAGGTCCGAACAAGGTCGAACCATCAAAAGGAGAGTTTGTGAAGGACACCTTGAAGGGGTCTGCAAAATTACAAAGCCGCATCCAGGATTGACGCCTTAAAGCCACTCCTGTGCCTGCGCCTACTGCTCCATCGGCTGCATATGAAATGAGCCGCATGGAGGAGTTAATAATGGAGTTTAGGATTCCTAGCTGTGAGTTAATTTTATCCTGGGACCCAGCAGCTGACGGATCCTGTAAAACTTCTCCCAACTCTTTAAGAACATCTCTTTGAAGGCGGGTGAAGCGACACAAGTAGTTCAGCGACCGCATGGCAAAGGTCGCTGAAGAAAATATCTGCTTGCCGTACCTATCCATAGTCCTGGAATCCTTGTTAGGAGGATGGATGGACAGGTACTGAAGAATCAGCTAGTTCCTTCTTGGTGGCTGCAGCCACCACCATGGCATCAACCGGGACACCTTTTGTCAAAAATTGCCTATCAGGCGGGGCCGTGATGAATTTAGAAGGCCTCCGAGGAGTGGGTTCCACCGAATCCGGGGCCATCCACGCCTTCCGAGCCACCATGTCCATAAGAGGGTCGAAAGGCGGAGACACCCAGGAGGTGGAGGGTCGAGAACCGAATGCCTCCAGGTATACCGACTCATCCTCGGAAGGATTAAGGGAAGGCCAGTTCCCCCTCTGCTTAAGGAGTTCAAGGATGTCTGAGAAAGAGACATCCTCAGAGGGGGACCTTGGGGATCCCTCCGACTCATCCAAGTCAGTATCGGATGTAATAGACTCGGGGGAGTCTAGATGTTTCCTCTTACATGTCCTCTTACGCGGAGGCTCACCTGACAGGTCAGGAGAAGCCTCGGAAGAGGAAGATATTCCCAGTGGGGAAACCTGAGGCATTGGATCTCTGGGTCCGGGAGCAAGAGAGTGGGAAGAGACGTCAGCAGGCACTGTAGTGGGAGGAGCTGATGGAACTGACCGTTGACTACGCCCTGGGGCTAGTACACTCCTCATCACCTCAAAGGCTCCCCCATCAGAGAGGCCAGAAGGCTCCCGCTCCGAAGAGACAGGAACCCCAGGCCGCACCAACAGGGACGGCTCCGAGGCTGATGTCGGGGCTGAGCTCACCAGCACCGAAGATCCGAGAGGGAGAACGGGGTCAGACAAGGGTCCGATGCCACTCGCCCCCTTGGAGCCAACGAGAGAGACCAGACGCCCGGATCCCTCCAATGAAGGCATCAAGGAGGAGATCGGAGCAGAGGACAATGGTGCCAAAAGGGGAGGTATCGGCTCCGAAGCCACAACAGTCACGGCTCCGAGGAGCTCCGGCTCTGAGCTCTGTAGGAGAGTTGAAGGAGGAATATTAGGTGGATGTGTAATAGCTACCATCTGATGAGATGGGCTATGGAGCATTTGGGCCAATGCCGAGACTTGAATAGCCTACTCACCACTCTCTCAAGGTCGTGGTCAGACAGCCTGGACGACAGAGAAGACCGGCTCCGATGGCTCCGCTCCGAGAGCAGGGGTGATCTCGGAGCCGAATGTATAGACTCCAACGAAGGGGATCTTGATCTCTTTCTGGAGACGGGTGGAGCCGAAGGAGCTGAGGATACGTCGGCTCCAGTCGGAGCCGACAAGGAGTGCCTAGATTTAGCGGTATCGGTGCCAAGTGGAGCCGATACTGTAAGCTGTGACACAGAAGGATCGGCTCCGGCTGGAGCCGATCTCGTCACAGAAGGCGAACCAGTAGCCGATGGCTTAGGGCTTGGAGCCGAAGGCTTTACTGGTTTCGAGGGCTTCCCTGGAGCAGACTTAGTCGGGGAGCTCTCAGGCTTTAATAAGCCCCTCAGTATTAGTTTATTTCTGCACTCCTGCAGGACTCTTGGGCTGAAGGCGTGACAGACAGAACAAGAGTCCTGCAGGTGCAGAGGTCCCAGGCAGTAAACACAAGAAGTGTGACCGTCTATCAGAGGCATTTTCTGACAGCATGAGTCACACTTCTTGAAGCCTGAGACCTGTGTGTCCTTCGACATAACTGTGTCGAGGGAGCACCAAGTACCAAATAAAACACACACACACACAAACAATAAACACCCAATCCAAATAAAAAATAAAACAGGGATACAAACACACCCAAACACCACACAGAATCCCTGACAATAAATTAGGAAAGGGGGAGGCTTAAGGCCTAACTTAGGGGAAGGGATAAATAACTGGATAAGGGGAACCACTAACGGGAGATAGGGTTAAAAATCTAACCGTTAACAGTTAAGACAATAACAGTAGTGGACTAAAACGAAATTGAATGACTAAAAGTCTGAAAAATTGTAAACTTACCAGGAGCCGGTAAAAAATGCATCTTGCAAGCGAAAGCGGCAAACGAGATCTGGGTAGTTATCGCCTTGCATCATGGGATATAGGGTTGCCTCGAGCCGGTAAAATTAGCTCTCGAGCTTTAGTAAGTGGCTGAGTCGGAGCCGAGGATTGGCTCCGAACCCATCCAGCAAGAATGAAGGCGCGATTGACAACTTAACATTGAGGTTTTATCCAGTCGGACTTTCCTAGTAATCAAATATCAATAAATAAATGAATAAATACATATACAACACTATTAAACAAAACTTTCCAAATCTTTATCACTCTCTTGCCTCCTAACTTCCTTAGGAAAACTGGAGCAATTCTACTCCCGTACACTTTACTGTTGATTGGTTTATTTTATCCCTTCCTATCTTTAGCATTATTTGCCTCATATTCTTTTTAACTTTGGCATAATAAAGTCTACCATAAATATTCCATTTGTGTCTTTTCTTGGTATCCCAATTCCCCCACTTTATATAAATTTTCATAACATTTCCAAAGTACTGCTAAAGCCTTCCTACAAATCTCAGTTTTTTTTTTTTTTTTTTTTTTACACACTCCATGTTTAGGTACAACTTATACTTTCTGTTGCTGAAGTTATTGTGCTAATGGTTTTTTTACTCTGAAGTTAGCAAAAATAGTTGTATAACAACAATAACAACCCTTCTGACATCCTGCATACTGTTCAAATATTCAATTCTTGTTCTGTGAGGCTCCCCTCCTACAATATTTCAGCCTTTGTCAACCCTTTCTTCTCCATCTTTGTCACATTTCTACTACGATTTTAAACTCCATTTTCATTTTATCCCCACTCACCAACCATCCCTTCTGAAGTAATCTCCATCTTCCTTAACGACTGTAAAATCATATCCATTATCCATTTATGAAATGCCTCTGTAACAGATAAGTAAAAACGTGCCAGTATCTAATTTTAAGTCAATGTCACACATTATTAATTTGTATTGGTGCATGATCTGATACAGTTATTGTATGGATCTAAAACGTGCACGGCCGTTAATACTTTCAATTAATTACACATGCTACTGACAAATATAATTTTGTTCCAATCTAGCCCAGTTATTGTATCTTGGGGAATAACATGCAAAATCTGTCTGATGTCCTGGTACTAAATTCACAACTTCCATATCAACTTTTCTCATACTACTTCAAGAAATGTATCCTCTTTTGTTAAATTTTGCTCTCTAGGTCCCCAAAACATCCTTACTATGTGGCAAATCAGGTTTCAGTCTGTACCCACAAATAATTTTCCCAGTTGAAAGTTTATTATCTTACCAAAAATTGCTACAACACTAGTTTTAGGTGGAAAAAAATATATATATGTGTGTGTGTTATATATATGTATACACACACACACGTGTATATGTAAATATGTATATACCGTGGATATAAAAAGTTTGCACATCCCTGTTAAAATGCCAGGTTTCTGTGATATAAAAAAATGAGACCACAATAAATCATTTCAAAACTTTTCCCTCCTTTAATGTGACCTATAACCTGTACAATTCAAATGAAAAACAAACAAATCTGTTAGGGGGGGGGGGGGGATATAAAAAAATAAAAAACGTACAATAAGCTGGTTGCATAAGTGTGCATGCCCTTAAACTAATACTTTGTTGAAGCACCTTTTGATTTAATTATAACATTCAGTCTTCTTGGGTAGGAGTCTATCAGCATGGCACATCTTGACTTAGCAATATTTGCCCAGTCTTCCTTGCAAAAGCACTCCAAATCTGTCAGACTGCGAGGGTATCTCTTGTGCACAGCTCTCTTCAGGTCACCCCACAGACTTTTTATTGAATTTAGGTCTGGGTTGTGGCTGGGCCATTCCAAAACCTTAATTTTCTTCTGGTGAAGCCATTCTTTTGTTGATCTGGATATATGCTTGGGGTCATTGTCATGTTGAAAGGTGAAATTCCTCTTCATCTTCAGCTTTCTAGCAGACGCCTGAAGGTTCTGTGCCAAAAGTGACTGGTATTTGGAACTGGTCATAATTCCCTCCACCTTGAATAAAGTCCAGTTCCAGATGAAGAAAAGCAACCCCAAAGCATGATACTGCCAGCACCATGCTTCACACCATGGGGATCGTGTTGTTTTGGTGACGCGAAGTGTTGTTTTTGTGCCAAACGTACCTTCTGGAATTGTGACCAAAAAGTTCAACCTTGGTCTCATCAGACCATAACACATTTTCCCATATGCTTTTGGGAGACTTGATGTACTGTTTTGCAAATTTTAGCAGGGCCTGGAGGTTTTTCTGTGTAAGAAAAGGCTTCCAATCTTGCAACTCTACCCCACAGCCCAGACATATGGAGAATACGGGAGACTGTTGTCACATTAAGTACACCACTAGTACTTGCCAGAAATTACTGCAGCTCGGCCAGTGTTGCTGTAGGTCTCTTGGCAGCCTTCCTGACCAGTTTTCGTCTTGTCTTTTCATCAATTTTGGAGGGACATCCAGTTCTTTGCAATATCACTGTTGTCCCATATTTTCTCCACTTTTTCATGACTGTCTTCACTGTGTTCCATGGTATATCCAATGGTGTGGAAATGTTTTTGTACCCTTCTCCTGATTGATACCCTTCAACAATAAGATCCCCTTGATTTTTTTGCAAGCTCTCTGTGAACCATAGCTTTTGCTGTAGCAGGCAACTGAGTAAATGTCAGGAAAATCCTACTAGGACAGCTGAACTTAATTTGGGGTTAATCAGAGTCTCTTTAATTGACGACAGGTATGTACCCAAGACTGAATGCTGTAATCAACTCAAAAGGTACTTCAACAAAGTATTAGTTTAAGGGTGTGCACACTTATGCAACCAGCTTATTGTACGTTTTTTTATTTTTTATATTTTTCCCCCAACAGATTTGTTTTTCAATTGAATTGTACAGGTTCTAGGTCACATTAAAGGTGGGAAATGTTTTGAAATGATTTATTGTGGTCTCTTTTTTATATCACAAAAACCTGGCAGTTTAACAGGGGTGTGTAAACTTTTTACATCCAGCGTGTGTGTGTGTATATATATATATATGTATATATATATACACACACACACTTACACATATACATATATACACACACAGACACATATATATATATATATATATATATATATACACACATTTGTATATACACACACACGGGGATCACCTTCAGAAGATTGAATCCTCAAAAGACTGAAAAATCAAAATATCTAAAACTCAAAATAACGAAAATGAAATATGCCCTTTTGCCAGTGTTGTGTAATCTTGGATTTGCTATATATAATTAGCAGGGGTGTGGGATGCAGGTGACTTCTCTTGCATTAAAAATATTTTGAGTTTTAGGTATTTGGATTTTCAGTCTTTTGAACTTTTGATATTCTGACAGACCCATACATAAATATTACATATACACAAACACACAAGCATACTCCTCCTCTCCTGTCAATAACCCCTTTCTATCACAAATCAACATTTTTTTGTCTCTCCAACCACTAATGAAGCCCCTATCCAATCAGTATTACTACTTTATTTTTCCTTTGATACTCTGGCAAAGAAAATTTTAGGATGGACATTCAGCAAATTAACATGCTCATTTCTATCCAAAATCGCTTCTTGTAATATTACATGTACCCTACACTTCTCAATATAATCAGTGCTCTACTTTTTCTGTCTACAGAGCCATTTACATTCCATATCAATACTGACAAAACATCAATTCTGATAAATGCCATTACTTCCACAACAGTTCTTTCAAATATACATTTCCAACTTGTACCAAACATGGACACACTAATGTCTAGAAGGCTGCTCTTTCATGTAGTTACTTTGCCTCATCTATGTCTGAATGTATGTTACCTGTTCCCAGATTTTTACTTCAATAAAAACACTTAAAACTGAATACATTTTAACCTCTCAATGCCATTTAACTCACAAGAACCACAGAAAACTATATATACACTTTCCAAAAAGAGAGCTCATCCCTCCACACAGGAAAAAGCTACCACAATCAAGAGTTTTTATTTTATTTATTTATTTATATTTGTTGACCGGGAGTGTCCGACTGGACGTAGGTCCATTTTCAGCGGAGGCCCGGGGAGAAAAGCTCCACAGTTAAAATAAACAGACAGTAGTTATATTGGATTACATAGCAATTAACAATTTACATAGCAATTACTTGCAACATATTTACAGATGAAGAACATAGTACATCAGTAGACAACTAGAATATTTATCTGTGAAGTACATAACAGACATTAATAAATGTTACAAGAAGTTCCTGCTGTATAATAAGTACTGGCTTATGAGCATCTGAGCTTGCTATAATCAAGGTAGTTAGTGAAGTGGAAAGAAAGGTAGTGGTTGGATGGGGAGGGTGATATTAGAGTGGGAGTTGCAAGGGCATAGCTAGCATGTTTTTAGGTGTGCTTTTAGTAAAGTTTTGAAGTGGGTGCATGATGGTATGGAGGTAATTGTGGGTGGAAGGGAGTTCCATAATTTGGCTATAGTGCAAGAGAATAGTGCTTCACCAGCAGAGTTATTGGCTTTAGTGATCTGCAAATGATTTTTGTTGCTGGATCTTAGTGGTCCGGTGGTGCAATAGGGTTGGAGTACATTCTGGAGGGATGGGACATTTAGTGGATGATTTACTAGTTTGTGGGCAAGTGAGAGTTGATACCACTGAAGGAGGTAAATGTGTTCAAGCCAGCCCAGTTCAGCAAGTGAGAGACGGTGGTGACTACGGTAGGATGCCCCTGTGGCAAATTCGGCGATTTTGTTGTAGCAGGTCTCCAGCTTGTTTAAATCGCATTGCCTTAGGTTGGTATATATTGGACAGGCATAAAGTAGGGTGGAGATAAGGTGGGAATTTGCTACTGAAATCTTTGCTGCTTTGGTGAGAAGTTGCTTATTTCTGTACAGCGCTCCCAGTTTATTGTGGACTTTTTTTATGGTCAAGGATATGTGAATGTCAAATTTTAGTTTATTGTCCATTTCCACTCCTAGCAATTTGGTGTGTTCAGTTGGGTATATAGTGGTGTCTTTTGCGGTGATGTTAAAGTGAGAGTTGTTTTGAGTATGTTTGGTGGGTTGGAAGATGAGTAGTTTAGTCTTGCTTGGGTTGAGTATTAATTGAGCATCGGATAACCAAGTTTCAACAGAGGAAAAGGCTTCCTGTGTGACTTTTTGCAGTTTGGGTAGGGACTGGGCTGAGCAGATGATGGTTGAGTCATCTGCGTATTGTACGAGTGTGCTATGTTTGGTGGCAGAGGCTAGATTATTGGTGAAAACAGAGAAGAGTAGGGGTCCAAGGATGGATCCTTGGGGAACCCCTTTGGAGACATGTAGTTGGGGAGATATGTCATTCTGCCATACAACGGATTGTTGGCGGTCAGACAGGTAACTCTGAAACCAGTTGGTGACAGATTGCGAGAAGGATAGGTTATTGAGGACTGAGATAAGTTGTTTGTGTGGGACCATGTCAAATGCTTTAGATAGGGTCTAGGAAAGTAGCAGAGGAGAGATAGCCATTGTTTTTATGCTGAAGGATAGTGTTAGTAAAGGAGAGTAAGGCAGTGGTGGTGCTATGGTTTGGTCGGAAACCATGCTGAGTATTGGAAAGGAGGTTGTTAGTAAGGAGGTAGCCTGAGACCTGAGAGTGTATGCATCTCTCTAGTATTTTGGAGAGTGGAGAGAGAATAGCTATGGGGCGGTAATTGGTTAGTTCTGTGGAGGGTCCGCTTTTGTGGAGGGGAATTATATGCAATACTTTCCACAGTGTGGGAATGTAACTTTCTGACAGAGATCAGTTAATCAAGATGGATACTGGGTAGGCCAGAGCATCAGCTGCGATTTGTAAGTATTCACTTGGGAGGTTGTCTGCTGCTAATCTGGTGGGCTAAAGTTTCGTTAAGAGTTTTTTTATGTTGGGAGGTAGGTACAGGAGAAAAAGAGAAGGCAGTGGGGAGATTACTAGTTGAAGGTGTGGGTTGGAGGGGAGGGGGGTTGTGTTGTTTAGCTAGTGATAGTATGGTTTGTGTGAAGTGTGTGTTGAATGAGGTAGCAATATTTTCTGAGGAGTGAGGGATGTTAGGAGGGGTACCGACTTTACCTGGGTGGAGGATGGAGTTTATGGAGGACCAGAATTATTTGGGGCTGTGTTGAGAGGAGTCTAGGGCAGACTGGTAGTACTGGAATTTGTCCTGCTTTATTAGCTTTTTGACTATTGTGTAGTTCTAGGAATTTCTGTCTAGTTGAGGGGGTTTTGGTTTTGCGCCAGTGCTCCCAGGCTTTATCCCTGTTTTTCATTTCTGACTTAATGGTTTTCTGTAGCCATGGGGAGGGTTGTGCTTTGATTCTGGAAAGTCTTATGGGGGCATGGTAATTAAGAATGCTCAGGAAGGTAGTATTAAAAAATTCAACTGTGTCATCAAGGCTGAGGTACTTTAGAGAATGCCAGTTACATTCTTTGAGGGATGAGATGAATGTGAGTGGGTTAAAGTTTAGTTTTTTACATATTTGACGGTAGATGACAGGTTTAGCTTGGTATAGGTATTTTTTGAGTAGGAATGTTGGGGAGAGATCACTGAGGCTATCTGATAAGCAGCCTGTTATATATGACTGGGGGCTCTTACTGACTAGTATCCAGTCCAGGGCAGTGTGCTTGCTGGAGTTTTTATTTATCCTGGTTGGCGACTGGACTAGTTGGGTGAAGCCATGAAGATTTACATGATGGGTTGGATGGTTGCCAGAACAGGATTGCCAGTCAATATTAAAATGACCTAAAATGATAGTTTCTTGGGGGAGATGGTGGGTAGACCAGCTGAGGAGGTTTTCTAGTGGAGGGATGTTTTGGCCAGGTGGGAAGTAGCATCCAATTATGTTGATGGTTTTGTTTTGGTTTATTTTGAGGTTGGTATATATTATTTCTTCACTGCCTATTTGTGGAGCTGATGATTTTAAGATCTGGATGTTTAGATGCAGTTTAAATATAGCTACACTGCCTCCTTTCTTGTTTAGCCGGTCTACTCTTAGTATGCCATAACCTGTGGGGAGTATTTGCTCACTGGTAATGTGAGGTTTTAGCCAGGTTTCTGTCAGGATGACTATATCTGGGGAGTACAAGTCTATGGTGGCATGGAGTTCATGGACTTTGTTGGATATACTTCTAATATTTAGGCTTAGTAGAAGGAAGTCACTTGGCTTTCTATTGGCTGTAATATGGGAGAAGTTGTGGTTTCTAGTCTGAATATGAGGATTGGGGTTGGAGATGGTAGGGCCAGGGTTGGGGTGGATATCTCCACTTAGGGCTAGTTTAGATATGCATGAGGTTATTAGTTTTCTTAGTTTTTGAATGTGTTTGTTTATAAGTGAAACTTTATGACTGTGCTCTTTGGGTAATAGGTATGGTGGGAGGGTTACTGTGTAAAGTTGTAGGGATCCTTTATGCTTGAGTAATATAGTTGGTAGAATATGTGGGGGGTGCATAGGGATGTTTCTTGAGTTGGTGGGAGGGGAGCTGAGAGAGGGTGAGACATGAGTGGTGGTGTGAGTAGTAGTACAGTGGCAGTGGTTGAGTGGGAGAATGATGGAGCTTTGGTAGGATGTAAGA
Source organism: Protopterus annectens (assembly GCF_019279795.1). NCBI lineage: Eukaryota > Metazoa > Chordata > Ceratodontiformes > Protopteridae > Protopterus > Protopterus annectens. The sequence continues at coordinate 1,590,157 of NC_056744.1, read as the reverse complement.
TATGCGAGGAGAGTGCATGCTGTGAGCATAGGTAAGGTATGCTTGTACATGTTAGTTGAGGAGGTGTGATAGTAGTGGGAAGATGGAGGAGGTAGTGTTGGGGTAGTACTGTGGTTGCCTACTGGAAAGATGGGAGGGATTTGTGAGTGTAATAAAGGTGGGACCACTGAGGGCGGGAGGAAATAGGGGGCAGGGTGGGGAGCGAAGCGGGTAGAGACCCTGTTAGTTGCTCTTATGAGGGGGCTGGAAACAATCAGGTAACAGAGTTAACCGATAAATGAACATATGATAGTGACAAGGGTGATTGTAGTTGTAAAAATGGTGCCTGCCACAGGTAATATTTATTAACTTTGGGATTGTCTTAAGGTAATAAACAGGGGAGGGGAGAACAAGGGTGTGAGCATAAGTAAGCATGAGTTAAACATACAAGAATTACCCCTTTTCTAAATTTAGCTGAATGACATTATGCCTATGTTCCTACTTAACAGACCATCAGTCCTTATCTCTATTCCTCTCCCTGATATGACAACCAACTTGCATGTGTTCAGTAAACTTGAACTTTTAACTTTAAAGAACATTTGCACTGACTACTCAAAGTAAATTGTGCACTGTTATATTTAATGTATCAATATATTAAGAATGCTGGAGAGCCTACTTGCTTAACTACTCACTGTCCATAGTTTCAAATTTCATTTTCACTGGCCTGCTTGCCAGTTCTCCTTCAGAATTTAATTATATTGTAGCTTGTACACTTCACTCAGAACCTACTTGTTCAGATCTTTTCTAACTGCAGAATCATGATCCAAGTTAAATATTTGCTAAAAAAAAAAAAAAACGCTAGTAATACTACAAATGCAAGAAATAACCATTGTAGATTTCAATGTGAACACACTAGTCAGACCTTTCTCTTACTAAACATATTTGCTTAAAAAACTGGTCTATAACAAACTAAGGATATTAGTCTCGACATCCACCTCTAAAACAACAGGTGGAATTGCCTTTTAATTCTACATATATGATCAATACACTTTTACAACCCTAGCAACCAATGATCACATTATATTAACTTTAACTTGCTTCTTTCCGGCCTTTTTAAATTGTTACAGCATAAAGTCTGGATACATTACAATTAAGAAAAAGTACATTCTTACTTGGAGATAATTTAGCACATGCATAGAGGTCAGTTATAAACTATCTCCAGTCCCCACATTTAAAATATTTATGACTAAATATACAAAACTGTTTTACAATATGTGTAATTTCCCTTCAATGTCCTTCAAAACATTAACAAAGTGGACTTTATACTTTAGAGCCCCCCCCCCCACTTCTTTATAAAAATCAACAAATTTCCAGTCTTCTTCAAACACTTCCTGTAGTAAAACAGTTCATGTTCTCTTAACTGTAGCTAATGGGAATGATGCTTTACATTTCTACCATTTACTTAACAGTTTTGAAATGTTGCTCATCTTCGTCCACATCATCTTGATCTCCCAACACTGGTTTCTGGTTCAAGTCCAAGACACTCCTGATTGTTCCAGTTAGCCCCTGGGCTTTTTTCTTTTGCTTAACCATTTTCCTTTGGAACAATGGAAAAGGTTCCTTAGCTAAGTCTCTCAATAGGCATTTTTACTGACAGAAGAATTAGAAAAGCAGAGTCCCCTTTAGCTTGTTGGCTGAACTTTATCAACTGCATCCAAAAATATCTGATTCTCCAGGAAAACTATTCTAACGAAAACTGCATATAGCAACTTGAATCTCACACCTAACCCTGGCATCACCTGATTCCTAGGATAAACATGCTTTTTTTCTGCCTGGTAGACACTGAATAATCATTTCCCACACTCTGGTGTTCCCAATTTAAGACTTTTACCCTCTGCCACAGTTGTCAGGAGCATCTTTCTACTGGTACGACTGCATCTTTAATACCATATATATTTGTCTTGCTTTCTCATGGTAAGACTTGGAGCATACAAACTATGTGTTCTTCAGTTGACAAATTCTGGTATATATACATTCCTCCAGTGTCTCATTTATTTTAAACAGCTCTAAGTGCATCTGACAGTTTCCTCTACATTACTGGAAGCCATCACATGGACTAAATTGAAACCTAAGCTACATTTGCTGGCCAGCTGCAAGGTTCTTACAGCCAAAGCCTTTCTTCTGGTTCATTTTTCTTTTACCTTTTCCAGATGTTTCCTTTGCTGACATTCAGGAAGTATGATTACTAGCCAGAAACTTAATGCTTACTGAAATGAATAACTCATTTAATAATTTCGCAGTTTTACACTAGCAGAACACTAAACAAGATGCTCAGCGTGTAGCCATCTTTAAGTTTCCAAGCATCTTGCCCCCCCACTACAAAAATAAAAATAATAAATAAAAAAAATTTGAAAAGCAATATACATATACTGTCACATCTAGTTACGTCATAAAGTTCATAATCACAGGCAGAAACTTAAACGGCAGCATTTACAAATCCTGTAATTAATCAAGTCTAGCTATCAACTATTTCTAAGCAGGACCAGCCTTAGCTTAAGTGGCATATTAGGCAAAAAGGCTTCGTGGCACTACCTCCACACTATCAAACCCATCCTGGCCTACTCACACTAAACATACTTAATTTTTTCCCCTTTTTCTCATGGTTCATCTTACTCTAGTATTTTCCTACAGATATTTATTTATTCATTCAACATGTTCTACCTAGGGAAGACTGCACTCTGCCAACTGAGGAAGAAAGAAGTCCATTAAGTCGGGGATGTGAGGTCTGTGAGGCCACCAGAAGCCAAGAGATTTTTAGATACTCTGAGATGCAATTTAGAGCTTTTTTAAACATTTTTACCCAATGCACAGAATAGCAGCACTCAAATAACTTCAAAGTACAAAGATATAATAAAACGCTGTGTCAGTAAGAAGATTAGTAGATTTATTAGATCCAAAGCCAATAGTAAGCACTTTTGTATCTTCCCTCACAGACTTCTTCAGACTAAGGCTTTGTGGTAAAAACCTACATTTATATACTTAAATGGCTCACTAGCCAATTAACATTTTTTTAAAAAACATAGTGTCATTAAACATTTATAATATAAAAATTTGGCACATATAAAACTATACATAATACAAACCATCTAAAACTGAACTACATCAATGTTTCAGCCCCTTCCTTTTTAAATAAATTCTTCCCTATTATTTTATCCTGGAGGGAAACAAGCATTTAATCTTACTTGCCAACAATATTCCAACCATCTCAGCTTTTCCTCAACATTTACAATGTTAACATTAGGATGTAAAGCATCCAAAATTATACATCTGAAATTTATTTTACATTTCTTCTCAACATAATGTTTACTCATGGCATTTTTAATATCTGCATGAGCAATAACATAATTGTGTTCATAAATTATTTGTATAGTTCTCTCTTTCTTCTCCCCACATACAATGATCTACATTCTAAGCATATTAGTAAGTAAACTACAATTTTGCTTTGCATGTAAAACTGCCTGGGACCTGTTCTACTGTTTTTCCCAGTAACAATTCATTACTATCAGTGAATAAATATTGACAATAGTTAAAATTGTAACACTTTACCATCCCTTTTCCTGACTCAACTTCTTTTATTTTGTTCAGTTTACTTTGAAAATAATCTTATAAATTTTTAGCCCTTTTTTGTACAAACCTGGGTTCATTTCCTATCTTTTCAATAATCTCCCTATTTCCTTTCAAAATCCCCCAATTTCTCCTCACAATATTTTTTATTGCATTTGAATCTGTGCTGTTTTGTACTGCTAATGCTGTCATACAACTCTTCGTTCTATTATCCACTTCATTACTATTATTAGCATAACTTACCATATTTTTTCTTTTTCTTACTTCTTCAGTAAACAACCTTTCTACTTCTCCTTGTGGATATCCTCTTATTTCCATTCTTTTACAGAAGTTAGACGCTTCAAATTCAAACACCTCCTCTTCTTTTGTTAAATTACTTATCCTTTTAAGTTGTCCCTTTACTATATATGTGTCTTAGTTTTCTTAGGATGTAGGCTGGAATAATGCAAGTGCATATTATTTTGAAAATCTTTCTTATATATCTTAGAAATAAGTCTGTTCTCATCTTTATATATTGTCAAGTCTAAAAAATATTTTTTTTCTAAACTATAACTAAACTTTATATATGAACAAACATTATTGATATAATTTAAAAAAAATTCTAACTCATTTGTAGTACCATCCCATATTAAAAGGACATAGTCAATAAACTGTAACATCTTGACTATGTATTGATTATATTCACTCTCCAATATGTTAGCAGTTTCTCAGCCCTGCATAAAGACATTAGCATAACCTGGGGCTAAAGCTGCACCCATTGCAACCCCATTCATTTGAACAAACTTTAGCTCATAAAAATCTAAATAATTGTGACTCAAAACTAGAGCTCCCCAAATACAGTTGGACTGCTAATGGAAATGACTGATCTAGTTTTGAGTCACAAATTACATTTTTATAAGCAAAAGTTTGTTCAAACGAATGGGGTTGCAATGGGTGCAACTTTAGCCCCAAGTTATGCTAATGTCTTTATGCAGGGCTGGGAAACTGCTAACATATTAGAGAGTGAATATAATCAATACATAGTCAAGATGTTACGGTTTATTGACGATGTCCTTTTAATATGGGATGGTACTACAAATGAGTTAGAAACATTTTTAAATTATATCAATAATGTTTGTTCATATATAAAGTTTAGTCATAGTTATAGTTTAGAAAAAATTAATTTTTTAGACTTGACAATATATAAAGATGAGAACAGACTTATTTCTAAGATATACAAGAAAGATTTTCAAAATAATATGCACTTGCATTATTCCAGCCTACATCATAAGAAAACTAAGACAAATATAGTAAAGGGACAACTTAAAAGGATAAGAAATTTAACAAAAGAAGATGAGGTGTTTGAATTTGAACTTCTGTAAAAGAATGGAAACAGAGGATATCCAGAAGTAGAAAGGTTGTTTACTGATAAAATAAGAAATGAAAAATATGGTAAGTTATGCTATTAGTAAATGAAGTGATAATAGAACTAGAGTTGTATGACAGCATTAATAAAACAGCACAGATTCAAATGCAATAAAATATTGTAAGGAGAAATTGGGGATTTTGAAAATAGAGAGTATTGAATAAGATGAACCCAGGTTTGTCAAAAAATGCAACATTTCAAAGATTATTTTCAAAGTAAACTGAACAAAATGAAAGAAGCTGAGTCAAGAAAAGGGATGGTAAAGTGTTATAACTAACTATTGTCAATATTTATTTCTGATAACAATGGTTAGTGGGAAAACAGTAGAACAGGTCCCAGGTGTTTTATATGCAAACAAAAATGGTTGCTAACTAATTTGCTTAGAACGTAGATCATTTTATGTGAGGAGAACTATACAGAATAATTTATGAACACAATTATGCCATTGCTCATGCAGATATGAAAAATGCCATGAGTAAACATTATGTTGAGAAGAAATGTAAAATAAATTTCAGATGTATAATTTTGGATGCTTTACATCCTAATGTTAACATCTGTAAATGTTGAGGAAGAGCTAAGATGGTTGAATTGTGGCAAGTAAGATTAAATGCTGTTTACTCAGGATTATAATAGGGAAGAATTTATAATGTATTTAAAAAGGAAGGGGCTGAAACATTGATGTAGTTCAGTTTTAGATGGTTTATTATGTATAGTTTTATATGTGCCAAATTTTTATATTATAAATGTTTAATGGCACTATGTTTTTAAAAATGTTAATTGGCTAATGAGCCATAAGTATATAAATGTATGTTTTTACCACAAAGCCTTAGTCTGAAGTCTCTGAGGGAAGAGGCGAAAGCGCTTACTATTGGCTTTGGATCTAATAAATCTACTTACTCTTCTTACTGACACAGCGTTTTAGTTTTATTTTTACCCAATGATTGACTAATACAAACCATGATCAAAGTAAGAAATGTAGTCTTATTCAACTTTTTTACTGTATTCTTTCAGTACATCCTAACTTACCAACACTCCAGTGTAGTGACTGCAGGGGGAATAACAATTTTAGGCTAGGGATCTAGAAGCTGTTAGGATTCCAGAAGCCATGAGGTTTCTATATGTTCTTCAATACATTTTAGAGTTAAAAAAAAAAAAACTTTTCATCCAGTGATGGCCTGAACAAAAGTCATGTGTATGGAACAGTTGTTCAATCCTATTTTTTTGTTTCAAGGAAGAAGCAACTTATATCTAAGTTTTAATGCTCAAAGCTGAACACCACTTCACAATTAACAAGAGAAAGCAAATGCTTGTTAGGATACATCCATCTGGAAATAGTGCCTGCTCCCAACTCCCCACCTGAAAACAGGTAGTCCCTTTCTGAGTAACCCCTCTGGTTTTAAATTTAAATTATAATTAAGGCATAAATCCTACTCATATTTCAAAATGCTACTGTCATATTTATATAAAGCCTACCTAGTCATTCCTACCCCAAAAGGCCTTCACCTTTTGATGTCAGTCTGGGACAAAAACTGAAGAGACAAAAAGAACAGAACATAGTTGCTGTTGGACACACACAAATGTTTATATAATCTTGCCCAAAAGGTAGCCATCTGTATATGCACCAGATGTTTGATTGTAATGAAAATAAAAGGAAAAAAGTAATGATCACAATATTTTCAACTTGTTACATCTAAAGACAGTGCAATGCTCCTAAAAAAGTACAGTTGTGTACACTTCCCATAAATGTAGATGTTCGAGTGTATTCACTGTTGCAGTCATTACACTTGGGTTATCCTGTCAGGGGTAGCCCTCAGTCGGCCCGAATACCAGAGGCTTAGTATTTCTGCGTCAGTTGCTGTCGCTCCAGGACTGACATCAGGTCGTCAGTGGTATAAAATCAGGCAGCCGTTGCCATTACATCAGTTTTTCTTGCCGCAAATGTCAGGAGCCCCCAAATAGGGAGTAGGTTATGATGGAAGACCACCACCAGTAGAAAGTAAATACCAAAAATACCAGTAATGAGTGAAGGGGGGAGAGAGAGAGAAGGGGGAAGGAGGGTGGGAAATCAGGACTGCAACAGTGAATACACTTGAACATCTACATTTATGGTAATCGTACACAACTCTATGTTCTTCGTGTTTCACTGTTGCAGTCAGCACACATGGGTTGATTCCCAAAGTTGAAGAAAAGGGTGGAGCCAGTCAAGACTGGGGGCTGGCTAGGATGCCCTGCAAGACTGCAGTTGCAAAGCCTGCCCTGGATTTGGAGAAGATAGGCAGGTGGTAATGCTTCGTGAAGGTATGAACAGAACTCCAGGATGTCCCTGGTAGGGACCCTTCTGATAAAAGCTGCAGAGGTGGAGGTTGCCCTGGTGGAATGTGTTCTGACCCCCTTAGGGGGCGGTTTTCCCATGGTATTTGTAGCAGAAATGGATACAGTGTGCTATCCATTTGGAGACTGTTTGTTTGGATATGGCCTTGCCCTCTACCCTTGCTGCAAAGCGGACTAGCAATTGGTCAGTTTTCCTAAAAGATTTAGTCCTATCCAGGTAGAATCTGAGCTGTCTGTGCACATCTAGAGAATGCAGAATCCTTTCCCCTTGTTTTGTGGGTTAGGGAAAAAGGTGGGCAAATAAATAGATTGGTTGAGAGCCACACTGGACATCACTTTAGGTATGAATGTTGGGTTAGTCCTGAGGGAGACCCTGTCAGCATGAAAAATGATGAAGGGCTCTACTGCCATGAGTGCTTGTTGCTCTGAAACTCTTCTAGCTGAAGTGATGTTCAGAACCAAGGCTATTTTCCAAGAGAGGAATTTTTACTCTGCTGAAGCTGCAGGCTCAAAAGGGGTGTATAGTGTGAGCTTTTCCAACACAAATTTAAGGTCCCAAGCTGGGGTAGCAGCTCTTCTGGGAGGCCTTAAATTGTCAGCCCCTCTTAGGAACTGTTTCATGTGAGGGTGAGAAAAGAGAGGTGGCTCTGTGCTGTAATGAGCAAAGATGGCAGAG
>NC_056744.1:615000-650000 GCF_019279795.1 Protopterus annectens | reverse complement strand
CCTGCAATCTGGCCCTACATATATCCCCCTAATGTCAGGCTGTGTCCATATGTGGCACCTGTCTGTGTTGTAGCAAGGCAGAACAGTGCAGCTGTGCAGGAAGGTGTTGGGAGTTTGTGGACCTGATGTCTGAATGTACCCCACATATAGGTATGCATATGTGTACACACACATATATATATATATATATATATATATATATATATATATATATATATATATATATATATATATACATACATACATACATATACACATATATATATATATATATATATATATATATATATATATATATATATATATAAAATATATGTATATATGTATATATATATATATATATATATATATATATATATGTGTGTATAGCTACATGTATGTCCACAAATATAGATACCCATATATATATAGATACCCAACACCACCTCAAGACATAGCACATGCAACACATAGTTCACAAAGTCAGTGTGCTAAACAGTCACAGCCCTTAAGGCCAAACAACATGCCAGACACACTTGTAATAGGTGACTCCATAGTCAGGCACACTGACGTCCCTCTCACCAGACTGAACAAGGAGAGGGTCACAGTAAGCTGCCTGTCGGGAGCTAGAATCCGCCACATAACACAAGCACTCAGGTCACTCCACAGCAAGTACAAATATGACTCAGTCATTGTACATGCCGGTGTGAACGACCTGAGGCGATACCTCCCTGGACTACATGAAAAGAGACATAGAGGAGCTCTCTGATTATGTAGCCCAGGCTGGTATGACCCTGACCCTGAGCAGCATCTTACCCTCACCAAGAATGATGCCACAGTACAAAGACAAAAAGATCAGTTTTAATAATTGGCTTAATTACTGGTGTCATTCTAAGGGGATCCAGTGTCTGTCTGCTTGGGATGACATGCTTGACAAGCCACGCTGCCATGAGGATGGCTTGCACCTGTCATCCCTGGGCTTCCGGATATTGGCCAAGGCTCTTGCCACCCCCATAGTGCCTTTTTTAGGCAAGGCTCAAATGACAAACCTACCTCCCTAGAAAACACAAGTGGAAAAAAATTAAGGGTAATGCTGCTCAATGCCAGAAGTCTAAACCTCAAGATGCACGCCCTCAAAGCCCTCCTCAGTATGGAGAACATCGATGTCTGTGCAGTGACTGAAACCTGGTTCAAGGCTCCTGAGAGCACCCCAGCACTATCAGGTTTTACCTCATATCATGCTTTCGCCCCAAAACTTGGACGAACCACAAAAGGAGGGAGTATCCATTTTCATCAAAGATACCCACACCTCCAGGTTAGTGGCAACGCATACGAAGCATCGGAGAGACTATCCAGGTGCAACTAACCATAGGCAAAACTGCCTTACAGTTTGTAGCATGCTACAGACCACCCTCTCAAACTCAGGAACCCCACAGCCTTCCTGAAGACACTGGAGAGTATGAATGTCTCTCCAAATACCATCATTTTGGGAGACTTCAACTACCCAAACATAGACTGGGAACATTACTCAAGCCCCAACACCCTAGCCCAAAGGTTCCTAGAATTCATAAACTCAAATGCAATGGAACAACTAGTCACCATTCCACAAGAGGAGACAATATACTAGACCTGATCATCACAAACATGGGGACAAAATGCTCCACACGGAGTACATCCCTCTTTGGTAAGATTAGATCATAAATTAATCTCACTGGAAATCCACATCCCGCCCCCCCCCCCTGCACAAAATACCACAGTGAAGAACTTCTCAAAAGCAAACTTCACACTTCTTAAGACTGAAGTGGTATCTTTCAAGGCCCCTGGGCCAGTGGAAACCACAACCCCCACTGCTGAATCTTTTGCAAATGCCTTCTATGGGCACCTTCAAGAATGCATGGATCATACAATCCCAAATAAAACCAAGACCCATTCCCCCAAAGGCAAGCGCCTGGTCTGGTGGACCCCGGCCATAAACAAACTTTACAAAAGGAGGAGGAAGCTACTACATGACAGAGCAAAATCCCTAAAAGGGAAGGCATCTCTGATCAGTACTAGCAAAAAACTACGATCACTCATAAAATCATCCAAGGCCAACTTTGAGAGAAAAATCACAAAAGACAATCACAAGGCCTTCTTTAGCTATGTTAGAAACCTGGGTGAAAACTCCCAGATATGCTCAGAGTTAGTCCAAAATGACACAAAATACACTGAACCCACTGACATTGCCAACATTCTGGCAGACAGGTTCAGTGCAAATTTCTCCCCCCCAAAAGGAGAAATAACTATCCCAGCAGAGTGTAGCCTCCCTAACATCTCAGATGCCCAGGTGAGAGCCGCCCTCTCTATAGCTAAAAACACAGCATCAATGGGACTGGATGGTGTCCCGGGCTGTGCGCTACATGAACTCCAAGAGGAACTAAACCCACACATAAGGCTGCTGTTTAATCTTAGCCTTACTACAGGATCACCCAAAGAGTGGCGTACAGCAACAGTGGTCCCACTTCACAAAGGCGGTGCTTCTACGGACCCTGGAAATTACCGCCCCATAAGCTTGACGAGCCTGGTCTACAAAGCTATGGAGAGGATCATTATGGAACTCGTAAACAAAGACATTGGGGACCTACAGACATTGGATCCTACCCAATTTGGCTTTGTCAAGGGCAGATCCTGCCTTTTGAACTTGGTCGACTTTTTGAAACAGTCACTAAGGCCATTGATGAGGGCAAGGCAGTTCACACAGCCTACCTTGACCTTGCAAAGCCTTTGACACAATACCCCACTCGGGCATCATAGACAAACTCACCAGCTTAAATGTAAACCCATATGTCACAAGATGGGTTGCAAACTGGCTCAAGGACAGAACCCACAGGGTCAGAGTTGATGGAGCTATGTCAGACTCTAAGCCAGTCACAAGCGGTGTCCCACAGGGCTCAGTCCTGGGACCCCTCTTGTTCGGCATATATTTTTCTGAGGTACAGGCAAACATAGGAGGATTGTGGCTGACAAAGTTCGCAGATGACTGCAAACTGGGCGCCATAATTGATACTCCAGCGGACACAAACATCCTTCAGAGAGGCCTCATAGAAATGGATAATTGCCAGAGCCATGGCCTTAAGCTGAACGCCAAAAAATGTATAGTCATACCCTTTGGGAAAAACAAGGTACCGACAAATTACCACATAGGCGGTAATCCATTAAGTATGGAAAAGGTAATCAGGGACCTAGGGACCCAGGTTGACAGTAACCTCTCATTTGACACTCACATTGCCAAAGTGGTTAGGAAGACCTTCTATATTGCCCACCTTATCATGAAGGGTTTCACATCTAGATCAAGAGAGGTCATTGTGCCCCTGTACTCTTCACTTATCAGGCCAATGATTGAGTACAATGCCCCATTTGGGATGTATCTCACCCGACACCTGCAGCAGTTGGAAAGACCCCAAAGTTCCTCACCAAGAGGATAAAGGGTCTTAAACATATGTCATATGCTGCCCAACTGAAAAACTCCAGCTCTATTCAGTCGCATACTGCCTACTCAGAGGTGATCTGTGCCTGACACAAGGCCATGTCCAATCCTGAATTAATGGACATGCTCCACCTCAGAAAATCCAAATCCATCAGAGCCATGAGAACAAGTGACTTAAACCTCAACACAGAAATAAATAGAACATGCTGGAGGGACAGATTCATAACCCAGAGGCTTCCTACACTCTGCAACAGAATCCCAGTCCATGTTAGGCAGAGCCCCTCACTGACTCTATTCAAGAGAAATCTCGAGTGGATGGGAGATCGTAGGTTTACCCTGTGGGTCATCTCTGTGTCACTACTAGACAGAGGCATAGTAAACTAAACCCTAAAAGGGTGTAGTAGTCTCATCCTAAGGGGTGGTGTAAGCCACATACACTCTGGCTAGGCTTATAAATGCCCTAGAGCAGATAGCCTAGTACGAACCTATAAACCTATATGAACAGATATATACATCATATATATCTACACATATATAGATATATACCTATATGCACATGTCTACATATATACAAACACACACGCACACATATATGTATGTAAATACATGTCCCCTATATTACTACCACAGTGGTGCATGCTATGTGTGAGGAAACAGCACACAATGCAGTACACACAGATATCTACAGCTGTCAGTTTGTGCAACATGGATGGTTATCTCACATGTGAACCTCTTGTTGGGACCACATTGCCCTTATCTGTGAAGTATGGAATATGGGGAAGTATGGCAGGTATAGTTGTGGATGTGGTCAGGGTTGGTAGATATAGAGGACAGCCTATAGGGGTGGTATGTGACACATGTGGTGGGTAAACACCCTGTATGGTGTGTGTGGTCTGTGATGTGGATGCCCCGTGGGCCCCAATATGGACACAATGGGAACAAGCCTCCCACCCACTGCTGCTCACAACAGCAGTCCATGTCCCGAAGGTGCCTGGCCTGGAGGCTGAGCAGGAGGAGCATGTGGGCCCTATGAATGTGTACTGGGTGCCTCAAGGTAATGTAGCACATCCCACATGTATCTGTGGAGCCTGTTATGAAACAGACCCTGGAACTGACCTCATGGGACAGGAACATGTCTGTGTGTGCCCCTGGGGGGGGCAACATCCCCTGACTTGGTTCCACTTGACCATATTGCTGGACCAATACATGAAGAGGCCCCAGGGTGGGTCACACATGTGATGCGGCCTGTTAACATGGGCAGATGAGTTTGGAGAGGTGGTTCTGCTGGCCATTAGTAGATATACATACTATTGTGTCACTGTTATAGAACATATGTCGGTAGTAATAGTCTACACAATCCTGGAACATGTCCAACAGCATGCATAGATAACCCCAATAACACAGAATGTCAGATGTGCAGCAAACATGTAGCAAGCATACCACAGGCATATATGTAACCATTGTGGCCCTGACAATGGCATACAGGTGAACAGTCTGTAACAGGCTAGCAGTGATAGTGTCCACACAGGGAACATAGCTACAAACACATTGCACAAAGCGTGGTACAGTACAATATCTGCCCTACTGGTAGGTATGCTGTAGCCATACCTATTGAGTTGTGTGTACACTTTGTTGTCGCTGATATGGTAGGAGGGTGACAGTGATGTGTATTAAGAACTGTGGTAACCTTGCTGCATGACTTGCTCACACCTTTGTCCATCTTTATGTCTTTCAGGCACGATGTCCCATGCAAGGCTGCCAGCATACACAGCAGCTGAAAATAACATTCTGCTGAATGACCTCATACAGCACTAGACAGTCTTGTTTGGCTGGTCTGCCCATGATCAGCAAGAGCGGACCACCCTCTGGAATGACCTAGTCCACAGAGTCAATGATGTCGGACTGCACAACCACAGTTATGAGCAGGTCCGGCATCATTGTTCTGACTTGCTTTGCAATGTCCATTGGAGTACTGCTGCAGTCCGGGGGGATCACCTCACCACACATGGGGGGCATGCCATCTATCCCCCCTGACATGTGTGGAGGAGCTCCTTGCCAGCCTCATGGCACCTGACATTCTGCACAGCCACCAACCACCAGACACCTTTGTGGAGGTGGGTGCCACCAACACACCGGACAAGGAGCATGCAGGTAAGGCTACAGGGCACATCAATAGACCACTGTTGCGTAGACATCCGCATAGGTACAGGTAGATCATGCATATCTGACATGTCATAGATATATTTTGTTGTTGCATAGTAGTGATAAACAGATGTGCATATGTGATAGTATTGTGTACATGTACTGTTGATGTATTGTAATGCTGCACCCACTCTGTAGCAATGCCACAGGTATGGCCACTGACTTTGCATCTCTCACCCTCTTATGTAGGTTCCTCCGGTATACCACCAAGCAGCAGACTGTAGCTGGTGAGTATGGTTTATGTAGATGCTTGCCAATACACTGGGCATGTAATGGCAATGGTATATTCCATGCACACATCTAACACACCTACCCAGAATGCATGCTGTACATGTGCACATATTGTCACTGTTAAATGCATCGCATCACAGGGGTGACCATGATGGGGTATTGGAAGGGTATGTCAGACACCTACATGATAACTAACATCCTGTCATTGCAGAATGTGTCCACAGGGAGCAGCATAATGGTGGGAGACATGGCCTACAGTAGGGACATGTTTGGAACAACACCCATATACAGTGCAACACCAGTGTATATACTTGTAGGACAATGGCAACTGTTGCAGAGTTACACTATGGCATAAGGCATGACTGTGGTCCACATTATCAGCTTGACTAGGCTGTAACATAGTGTTCAGTGTATGGGACACTGCAAAGTGACACACATGCGTAGGCCTTACTTGTCATGCATCTGCAAAAAGGCTGAAGAAAGGGGGTTTCAGGATGACACACCAGTGCACTGCAGGAGGGATCCTAAGGATACTAAGAATGGTTGTATTTGCACATAGTCAAGTTCAGGAAACTGTGGCAGATGTAACCCTACCCTCACAGCAATAGTGATAGCAGTGTATGAACGCCAAGGCATGTGCACATGAGTAGACCTTACAGTCATGCAGATTAGGGGGACATGTGTAGGGCAGACTGAACATACACTGGCAAATGCAGATGGCCCACACTAGTATACCACTGCCATGAGTAGTGACTGCTGTAGTACACATAACAATAGGTGCAACAAACCATCATGATAAGGGTGTGCACACATATGCCCACATGGAGTGTATACATCGCAGTCAGCATCCGCACACCTAATACATTTCGTAGACACTGCATGTGAAAGCACAGGACAAATGTCACATATCAGGCTCATGTACTGTTAAGATATGCAGTGATGTGGTCCCATGGCAGATCAAGGATGGGTGCATCATATCAATAAGGGTGTGTACACCCCCCATAGCCATGGTATGCTCTGAATGGTTGTCGGTGTAAGAGTATTGGCTTGGTCATACATGGTCCACTGATGTTGAGAGCTGTAAATCAGACATCAGGTATTCACAAATGACATCTGTCCATATATCATCCTAGGTATGTGTTGCTGAAAAACATAGGAGCTGTGAGCATTAAAACTGACATAACTGACACAGTACTACACATTCAGCAATGGGTTGTACACCTGTGAGGTATGGTGCGCAGTACATAGCAGGGTGCAGAACAGGTCCACAGCAATACTGTGTACATGGGTGCAGTGGTATCCAGGGGAAGGGGCATGACCTAGTGACACAGCACATACATCACACGCATGTATACTGTTGCTAGCATGGATTGACTATAGCTGCACTGCATGCTGTTGTGTACCATATGTTATTCATGTTGACAGATGGGTAATAGGAGGACTGTGTGTACTATCATTGTGCAACCAAAAAAACTGCCTTTTAAAAGGGAAAGGGTGATCTGTGCCTGATACAAGGCCATGTCCAATCCTGAATTAATGGACATGCTCCACCTCAGAAAATCCAAATCCATCAGAGCCACGAGAACAAGTGACTTAAACCTCAACACAGAAATAAATAGAATGTGCT
Source organism: Protopterus annectens (assembly GCF_019279795.1). Taxonomy (NCBI): domain Eukaryota; kingdom Metazoa; phylum Chordata; order Ceratodontiformes; family Protopteridae; genus Protopterus; species Protopterus annectens. Next base: position 642,495 of record NC_056744.1, on the reverse strand, counting down.
GGAGGGACAGATTCATAACCCAGAGGCTCCCTACACTCTGGAACAGAATCCCAGTCCATGTTAGGCAGAGCCCCTCACTGACTCTATTCAAGAGAAATCTCGACGAGTGGATGGGAGATCGTAGGTTTACCCTGGGGGTCATCTCTGTGTCACTACTAGACAGAGGCATAGTAAACTAAACCCTAAAAGGGTGTAGTATTCTCATCCTAAGGGGTGGTGTAAGCCACATACACTCTGGCTAGGCTTATAAATGCCCTAGAGCAGATAGCCTAGTACGAACCTATAAACCTATATGAACAGATATATACATCATATATATCTACACATATATAGATATATACCTATATGCACATGTCTACATATATACAAACACACACGCACACATATATGTATGTAAATACATGTCCCCTATATTACTACCACAGTGGTGCATGCTATGTGTGAGGAAACAGCACACAATGCAGTACACACAGATATCTACAGCTGTCAGTTTGTGCAACATGGATGGTTATCTCACATGTGAACCTCTTGTTGGGACCACATTGCCCTTATCTGTGAAGTATGGAATATGGGGAAGTATGGCAGGTATAGTTGTGGAGGTGGTCAGGGTTGGTAGATATAGAGGACAGCCTATAGGGGTGGTATGTGACACATGTGGTGGGTAAACACCCTGTATGGTGTGTGTGGTCTGTGATGTGGATGCCCCGTGGGCCCCAATATGGACACAATGGGAACAAGCCTCCCACCCACTGCTGCTCACAACAGCAGTCCATGTCCCGAAGGTGCCTGGCCTGGAGGCTGAGCAGGAGGAGCATGTGGGCCCTATGAATGTGTACTGGGTGCCTCAAGGTAATGTAGCACATCCCACATGTATCTGTGGAGCCTGTTATGAAACAGACCCTGGAACTGACCTCATGGGACAGGAACATGTCTGTGTGTGCCCCTGGGGGGGGGGGGCAACATCCCCTGACTTGGTTCCACTTGACCATATTGCTGGACCAATACATGAAGAGGCCCCAGGGTGGGTCACACATGTGATGCGGCCTGGTAACATGGGCAGATGAGTTTGAAGAGGTGGTTCTGCTGGCCATTAGTAGATATACATACTATTGTGTCACTGTTATAGAACATATGTCGGTAGTAATAGTCTACACAATCCTGGAACATGTCCAACAGCATGCATAGATAACCCCAATAACACAGAATGTCAGATGTGCAGCAAACATGTAGCAAGCATACCACAGGCATATATGTAACCATTGTGGCCCTGACAATGGCATACAGGTGAACAGTCTGTAACAGGCTAGCAGTGATGGTGTCCACACAGGGAACATAGCTACAAACACATTGCACAAAGCGTGGTACAGTACAATATCTGCCCCACTGGTAGGTATGCTGTAGCCATACCTATTGAGTTGTGTGTACACTTTGTTGTCGCTGATATGGTAGGAGGGTGACAGTGATGTGTATTAAGAACTGTGGTAACCTTGCTGCATGACTTGCTCACACCTTTGTCCATCTTTATGTCTTTCAGGCACAATGTCCTATGCAAGGCTGCCAGCATACACAGCAGCTGAAAATAACATTCTGCTGAATGACCTCATACAGCACTAGACAGTCTTGTTTGGCCGGTCTGCCCATGATCAGCAAGAGCGGACCACCCTCTGGAATGACCTAGTCCACAGAGTCAATGATGTCGGACTGCACAACCACAGTTATGAGCAGGTCCGGCATCATTGTTCTGACTTGCTTTGCAATGTCCATTGGAGTACTGCTGCAGTCCGGGGGGATCACCTCACCACACATGGGGGGCATGCCATCTATCCCCCCTGACATGTGTGGAGGAGCTCCTTGCCAGCCTCATGGCACCTGACATTCTGCACAGCCACCAACCACCAGACACCTTTGTGGAGGTGGGTGCCACCAACACACCGGACAAGGAGCATGCAGGTAAGGCTACAGGGCACATCAATAGACCACTGTTGCGTAGACATCCGCATAGGTACAGGTAGATCATGCATAGCTGACATGTCATAGATATATTTTGTTGTTGCATAGTAGTGATAAACAGATGTGCATATGTGATAGTATTGTGTACATGTACTGTTGATGTATTGTAATGCTGCACCCACTCTGTAGCAATGCCACAGGTATGGCCACTGACTTTGCATCTCTCACCCTCTTATGTAGGTTCCTCCGGTATACCACCAAGCAGCAGACTGTAGCTGGTGAGTATGGTTTATGTAGATGCTTGCCAATACACTGGGCATGTAATGGCAATGGTATATTCCATGCACACATCTAACACACCTACCCAGAATGCATGCTGTACATGTGCACATATTGTCACTGTTAAATGCATCGCATCACAGGGGTGACCATGATGGGGTATTGGAAGGGTATGTCAGACACCTACATGATAACTAACATCCTGTCATTGCAGAATGTGTCCACAGGGAGTAACATAATGGTGGGAGACATGGCCTACAGTAGGGACATGTTTGGAACAACACCCATATACAGTGCAACACCAGTGTATATACTTGTAGGACAATGGCAACTGTTGCAGAGTTACACTATGGCATAAGGCATGACTGTGGTCCACATTATCAGCTTGACTAGGCTGTAACATAGTGTTCAGTGTATGGGACACTGCAAAGTGACACACATGCGTAGGCCTTACTTGTCATGCATCTGCAAAAAGGCTGAAGAAAGGGGGTTTCAGGATGACACACCAGTGCACTGCAGGAGGGATCCTAAGGATACTAAGAATGGTTGTATTTGCACATAGTCAGGTTCAGGAACTGTGGCAGATGTAACCCTACCCTCACAGCAATAGTGATAGCAGTGTATGAACGCCAAGGCATGTGCACATGAGTAGACCTTACAGTCATGCAGATTAGGGGGACATGTGTAGGGCAGACTGAACATACACTGGCAAATGCAGATGGCCCACGCTAGTATACCACTGCCATGAGTAGTGACTGCTGTAGTACACATAACAATAGGTGCAACAAACCATCATGATAAGGGTGTGCACACATATGCCCACATGGAGTGTATACATCGCAGTCAGCATCCGCACACCTAATACATTTTGTAGACACTGCATGTGAAAGTACAGGACAAATGTCACATATCAGGCTCATGTACTGTTAAGATATGCAGTGATGTGGTCCCATGGCAGATCAAGGATGGGTGCATCATATCAATAAGGGTGTGTACACCCCCCATAGCCATGGTATGCTCTGAATGGTTGTCGGTGTAAGAGTATTGGCTTGGTCATACATGGTCCACTGATGTTGAGAGCTGTAAATCAGACATCAGGTATTCACAAATGACATCTGTCCATATATCATCCCAGGTATGTGTTGCTGAAAAACATAGGAGCTGTGAGCATTAAAACTGACATAACTGACACAGTACTACACATTCAGCAATGGGTTGTACACCTGTGAGGTATGGTGCGCAGTACATAGCAGGGTGCAGAACAGGTCCACAGCAATACTGTGTACATGGGTGCAGTGGTATCCAGGGGAAGAGGCATGACCTAGTGACACAGCACATACATCACACGCATGTATACTGTTGCTAGCATGGATTGACTATAGCCGCACTGCATGCTGTTGTGTACCATATGTTATTCATGTTGACAGATGGGTAATAGGAGGACTGTGTGTACTATCATTGTGCAGCCTCACCTTTATGTGCATGAGTGCGTGCATCCTGGTGGGTAGTTTATCTTTAGGGTCACTCTGGTGAAGTGGAGGGAGGTTGATGCATGTAGGATGAGTGTGTGCATGTGTGTGTGTTTGTGTGGGTGGTTATGTATGCACATGTGTGATTGTGGGGTGTTCATGCAGCAGTACCTCCCTTTGGCATCGTACAGTACATGGACATGGACTGCCACATTACACTCCAGGAGTACTTATCATGTATGTAATCACAGAACAGCTGATAGTATAATAAGGTCTGTAGCATGGAGCAGGCATTGAGAGGGAAGGTAGACACCAGGTATACCCTTAATATCGCATTCAGCAGAGAGGTGACCTACAACCCACGTATGCAGGACTACAGATGCATTGGGGAAGTACTAGTCAATACCAGGGAGAGTATCCATATATTACAGTTGTCACATGATAGGCTGATTGAACAGCATATCTGGCATGTACTGAGCAATACATACACATGACACACCAGTTCATGATATTATAGAGTGAACATAGTAGCCCACACATATAGGGGCCATGCTCATGATGTCCGGACATACACAGGGTGAACACTGAATAACAGCAGTGAGGCCAACTAAAACCACTACACACAGGTCAGGCAGGTAATGTAGTAACAGGTTTTGTGTTGTGATCACTTGTCTAGGCATTTAGAGGATTGATACATTAATGAGTGGTATCAATGTGTGTATGTTACCAAGTGTGATACAGGATGGGGAGCACATGGAAATATACGTGGGACTGTCTGTAAAGTCACGGACAGGTAGGTGGTGTGTGTGTGTGTGTGTGTGTGTGTGTGTGTGTGTGTGTGTGTGTGTGTGTGTGTGTGTGTGTGCGTGTGTGTGTGTGTGTGTGTGTGTGTGTGTGTGTACAGTTATGCAATGCTGTACAGGTTTTAAAGTGCATTTATTGTTTTCCCCCACCAGTGGCAAGATGGGTCAGGGTCCCTCCTGCATGCAATCTGATGTTGGTGTCCATACAGACACCGAAGATGATGATAGTACTGTTGAGGCACAGGTGGGGTTGTCAGGGGCTGAAACAGCACCATCATTTCACATCCCTCTTTTAGCCACCCCAACCCCGCACACAGTTTCAGTGCCTATACATACCCCATCACCAGTGGTCATAGCAGAGGGACAGCTGGCATTTGGTGGCTGTGCACAGTAAAGTGTGGTAACCATGCCTTCTGTGTCTGGTCACAGCAGGCATAGTCAGATGTCAGGCAGGGCACCACATAGGCAGATGTCCCAGGGTGCTTGTGGTAGGGCCACTGGACATCATGCCCTGGCAGAGGCGACATAGCTGGTACCAGCAGGAGCATGTTTCAGGCTGTCATGGCGGTGCAGGCAGATATAGAATGTTATACCACACAGGGCCAGAGGCTGCAGAGGGCTGCTCTCACATCTGCAAGTGACAATGCCCATGAACTGGCTGGTGCCATCCGTGCATTAACTGATTTTGTGGATAGATGGTCTGGTGAGATGATGGCCCTCATCGACCATGGTCTGTCCATGTTTAAACGTGTGGTGGGTGTGCGGCGATGGCCGTGAGGATGTAGGCCAGCAACGCCAACAGCTGGCAGTCAACGTGGATGTGCTAGGACACCAAGGGGCTCCCGTAGTGGCAGTATCAGCCCCGGCACTGTAGGGGGTGCTGTCCACACCACACCACAGCAGGCCATGAGCACGTGGTCCTGGCCAGTCCCAGGAGGGACCTGGTACCAGCGGACATTTATCATCGTCAGGTGTATAGCACATCAAGGCCTGTACATGGATGTGCCCATGGAACCCCTGGCAGGCGTAGCCTATGTGTCCATGGCTGGAGGCAGTGAACTGCACACCCTGCCAGGTATGGTCTGCAGATGTCTATAAACACCTGTCTAGGGCAGCCACATGGCAGAACTGTGTGCATGCATACCCACACACTATACAAACACACCTAGGGCAATCCCATATCAACACACAGCACATCACCACACCCAGTTCACCTCAGTGCACCCCTCACCCACAAACATGATGACAAATGTATGGCCCACCCTTGGCCTCTGGCAAACCAACAACACACCCTGTGCATATGATGATACCTGTGCCACATCCCTGTCATCCATACCATCAATGCAGGGACAGGTTAATATGGTTCTGATGCAAACGATGACTGTACTATAATGTGCCACAGTACTGCAGTGTAACATGTAAGGAATAAAGTGTAATGCATATATGTCAGGTAGTGTAGCCATCCAGCAATGATGCATTATAGCTGTTAGTAACACTGGTTGATTGTGGTCTCTATAATGTTATCCATTTGTGTTGTAGGTGTACATGTGTCAGCATGAGGATGGTCTGCAGTCATATTCCACAATGGGGTATGGCACTGTGGTGACACCATGGCTGTGACATATCTAGGGTACAATTGAACACATGTCACAGGTTTGTATAACAGTTATTGCCTGTGCCACATGGACAGGTGACCCGCTGGGGTGTGTATAATCTGCAACTTGATGTAGACCAATCCACATACATGCACACTGTTACTTGGCAACACTGGGACTAGACCCCATACCTAGGTATGTAGTGATACTGAAGTGTGTGGCTTCCATTGCACACACCACACAGTGTTTAGGGTGAGGTGTGTCCCAGGTTACTTGTTACATGTAGAACATCATCAGACATGTACAGTATGCTAATAGGGGATGTAATTGGTGTATATGGACAATACATAGTGTGACATACCTTCATATACACATTAACAGACACATAACAGACAGATACTCATCTGAGAGACCAGGGCCTATCCCTGCTAACTAACTTGACCATGTGTCCAATGTGTTACAGGTAGGCTGCACACAACACATGCATAACTGGCCTGGATTGTGGTATCTGTTACCTGTACGGTTGAGCATGACAGTGGTAACCATAACGTGGTACATGGGACACATACTGGGTGTATTTTGGTTTAATGACAGTGTACACAGCACCTACATCCCCCAGTGGATATTGTACTCCCTGAAACCCATGATGACACTCTGATATACCCACCATCACACATTGGCCACAACTGTGATACACCCCATTGTAGATCCCAACAGCGGTACTACAAGGATATGCATCTAATACATATGCCAGATGCATAGCAGGGTGTTGCATTGTCATGCCTCACCTATGGGCAGCAACAACACTATCTGTACTACTGTGTGGTAATGGGTATTGTAATAGGAGTATGTGGCCTCGGAATGTTGTACCCTATAGATAAACGGGCATGCACACATACACACACTTGCCAGAACACAATGGGTATCCCATGCCTATCAACCCATTTGTACAACACTGTTGTGATGGTACTGCAAGTCTCATGTAGCCGGTATGGAGAGGAGCTTAACAGGGTACATGTAATTTCCCATACAGCAGCAGCCACAATTGGCTATGGAAATGGGTGTTGTGGTGGTTGTAAAGGCCCTCATGGAATTCCCACGTACAGGTATGCTAACACACATTTACTGCTATACTCAGTCATGCACACGTGCACTTGTGTCAGTACTGGGGTGCATCTCTGCATGTGATCATAGCTGTGTACCTAGCTATTGTCCAATTAGAGATGGGTTGTGTAGGAGTTGTGTGTACAGTGGTATCCTGCCACCTGCCATGTGACAGCAGGCCAGCTATCGACAGACAGTACTGTGGTGACCCTCAGGGTGGAAGTGATATGCATCAGCCATTCTTCCAGGTGCCTCCTGCACATGGTCACTGAGGTGATCAAGTTGACATGCATGTAACATGCATTACAACACATGGTTAGTGTCTATGATGGAGACCTGTACCCAAGCATGTTCAGTTGACTGTGGTAGTATAATGGAGGTACCCGTGGCATGTGGTGCATACAGGGTGTTATCTCCAATATGTGCCAGTTCTTACACAGCTGGGCAGATATGTCAGTGTCAATCAAGCTTAGGATGCCTGTGTATATCCCAGTGGGATACCTGCCATCTGCATATCTGTACAGGGACTGATAGTCATCAGCTTGACAAGTAGCTATGCCGTAGGATGAATGTGTTGACAGATAGATGTTTGACAACAATATGTATGCCATAACTACATGTCAGGAGCCCTTGCTATCATGTGCTGTACAGACGGTAGTTTACAGCTACATTCAACATGTCAGATGATTATCCCGTAGGGGTTATATACTGTGGCACAGCTCACACACCAAGGATACAACAGGGAGGTCTCAGAGTCCAGCTATGCCTACAGGTGTGCCTGTTGTCAGTACTACATTTAGCACTCTACTCTTGCATGGGTAGGCACTGTCAACAGTAGTACCGTCATGATACACTACATGCCAGTGTGACAGCATATACCCTGGGCTACTACCCCCGTATGTAACAAAGTCACATGGATAATAGTGCTGCACAGGCCTCATATATGTCTGTGTCCCAGACATGACACTCATACCCCTTGCTATTGTAATGACAGCACATTGGCACATGTATTGTACATGGCATTACATACACTTATTACAGATGTCATTACCCTGCTATGTTATCAGACTGGGTAATGTGAACTGGTTACCAGGGCTAAACCATGCTAAGCAGGTATCAACATTGCTGCAATATAACAGCTAAGCAGATTTGCGCACTGGTAAGTGAAGCCCACATGGTGTAAACACCCCTATGTTTAACAGTACGTTAACACCACTTAGCTTCGTGCAAACCCACGTGAACCCACTTAAAGCTGCTCAAAACTGCCATAACCACTCTGTATCTGACAGACCTTTTTCTGCCCAGCAAAAAAAGGAACAACCCTTGCAGGTCTTGAACCCAGGACCCTGTGCACTAAAACACAACACTTAACCACTATGCCATGACCACTGTGAAGACAGCTGTTGTTTTTCCAAGATATATGTCAATACACAAATTGAGTAGTATTGAACAATTGCTTTTACTTCCACAGTTGTGAAGTACTTGTTATTAATATGACTGTTGCATCACATATGCTGTTTTAACATAACATACAAATAGCAGATACATACGGTGAGATACATCTGGGAGAGTATACACAACCGTGAGGTTTACAGATGACAGGAATATGGGTATATACATATAATAGGTTGATATATGTCTACATGTACATACACATGTATATTCATACATATGTCTGTATACACATCTGTATAGTGCAACATATATATGGCCATGTGTACATCTCTTTGTATGTACATTTTACATATATATATATATATATATATATATATATATATATATATATATATATATAAAGCTATATAGGTATGCACATCCTATGTGTACATATATGTCTATTTATGTAGATATATATGTAGATATCTATAACTATATGTGCATACATAATCTATTCTGATATACCTATTACTGTCAATATATATGTAGATATCCATAAGTATATGTGCATATGTATCTCTATCTGTATATGTGTAGACATATATTGCTGTGTATATGTATATATCTGAGTGTTTATAAGGATATATATGTATATACATATCCATCTATGTATGTCGATATGTATATGTGTATATATCTATATAGATATATGGACAGGTATGTATACATATATGTTCACCACATGTCCTGAACATGGAGTGGAGCCCTACCTCAGCCCCAATAGTCTCAACCTCTTAGTGCAAGGGGATGTCAGGTATGTATTGTAGGTATATATGTAGACTATTGCTACTGTGATAGGGGTTGTCTTCACAGACATGTTGTGTGTGGGAGGTCACATCTGCTTTTAACATGTGCATCATTGGCCACTGACAGACATCCTAAGGGCATCATAGTACAATACCACTGCTAGCACAGTAATGATCCTATGGACTACAGCAGAGATATGGCCAATACATGTGGACAGTTTGACACACTCTGGTAGTCCAGAGGTATACTCAGAACCCCTTTGTGCAAGACACGTGGACCAAGCCTGATGATGTGGATGTTAACAGCCATGTAGATGGGTATATCACGTAAAAACTGGTATGCATTTGCCCCCATAGGTTATGGATTTACACACCCCCTGTCTGTCCTGACACATACTAACCATTGGTACAGAGGTGGCATGGCCACATAATACCCACTAGTTAGTGACATACATCTGTACAGCATCCCAATGCTTTGTCTGACATACATGACTGTTATGGTGGCCTGGCAGCAGTACATCTGGCAAGTATCTGGACATAACATCACACTGGGTAAGTACACTAAGTTGCTAGGCATGTAACAAAGCACTGTGCAGGCTACAGGCAGACTGCCACAACACTGGCCTACATTTCGTATGGGGGAATACACATATACCTACATATATTGCAGGCTCTACAGGCATGTCACAGCACAGAGTAACAGACACCTGTATGAAAGTGCTTAACCACAACAGTGTGAACACAGCCAGAGCCACATATGGTAACTAGTGTAATATTACAGTATATGGACTATATGATCTATGTCATCCTCATATGTGCCACTCACACACTAACCCTACATATACTGGGCCACTACACAATGTGGTCTGATGCCTGTCTGTGGTATGGGACATGTGTGTATTTGGCCCTACAAACATGTAATCTGATAGGTTAACATACAGTGGAGCAGCATGTAACATCATATAGAACAGGATCGAGGACAATGACATCTACCACAGTCTGTACACAGGCCAAGGTACATATTCACAATATACACTGTTGACCATCACCATGAGTACATAGACCTCAGTACTGTACACACAACCACAGAATGCCCAGGTTATGTCCTCAAATATAACCCCTACTATACATAACACGTGTAGCAGTCTGATATCTCCCTGGCTTGTTATCAGATATGATGTCAATAAATGATGGTGTACAGAACATATGCACCCCTTACTGCATGACATATGTACAAAGGTTGACAGAGCTGTGGCTGGAGGTACAAACACAGGGCCAATATTGACATGTTTCTGTGATAACCTCATACATTTACTATTGCAACAGGGTTTGTTGTGACATATGTCCTATAACGGATATGAAGTCAGTAACTCTCATGTCTGTCACCATGTACTAACTACAATCCTCACACTATGCTTTTGCAGTCCACATACAGGTAACACAAGAAACAAATGGCACCACACACACTGCCCAGTCTGCAGATGAACCTACAGATGGGGTTTTCCTCTGAAACACAGCACTGCCATGACAGGTATTAAAACATGTAGACCAGCCATATCCACACATACCCTGTTAAACCAACATTACTATAAATGCAGAATAACAACACTTACATTCTGTAGTCATGTCAAATACATCCCCCTCCTGTGTGTTGGCCTGTTTCCACAGTGTATGTTGTTAGAGGTAAATCCCCAATCCATCTGTGATGCTGCTTGGCAAACAACAAATCTAGGTCCCGCTCACAGTGAATGAAAGGCCCAACACCAGTATGATGTTCCTAGATATTGGAGTGTGTTTCCATGCAATTGGCTATGGGAATGTTACCACAGCTGTTTCACATGCAATCAGCTAGAGAAGGGCTGCAATTCGCACAGAGGCCCTCAGCTGATTATGAGCATCACTTACAAATCACATGCTGCTGCCTAAGCAAAGCAGTTGTAAGCCTCCACATCCACCAGAGAGGGAGTGAGAGAGGAAGACAGAGGCAAAGATAAGTCAGGGAGGGGGAGGGAGAGTAAAACCTAAGCATGTTTGTGTCAACACACCTACCAGTACAGGGTATCAAGCCCAACTGACTATGTATTGCTATCACATGTCTATGCAGATATTGGATGTGCCATATAGCTTACATGTTGAGGAGCTCTCCAAATGTATATGTGATGGTGAGTGACATCTGCAACAGTGATATGGCAGCAATACAGTAGGTGTAGTACATGTGCCTGTCCGCATGAACAGGTGCCAGTGTCAACACAGCCACACTCTCTCAGGGACCCACACACATTGACACACTTGGCAGGGTCAGGAATACACCTCCTCACTAGTTAGTTTGCCACAATACAATACTGTGCAGGTATCACATGCACCACAGGGGTTATCCGGAGGTTATATGGTCAAAGTGTATGTGCATGTGTCTGACATCAGACAGCATGCTTTAGTATGCCAGTGGGGGTTGAAGTGAGTGTGAATGTGGTCAAAAGCATCATACACCACACACACACAGATACAGGCTGCCAGTACTGAAATCCATGGGTGCATTGCTTCATGGGTGTGTAGTGGTTGACTGTGCCATGAGGCTATACAAGGCTAGGTGATGGGTATACCTTAGCATCAGGCTACATGACAATGGTCTGCAGTGTGGCTCAAGGTTGTAGTGTTTTGATTAGCCTACACATGTGGGTATTGTATTTACCATCCAGTCACCTGGGTAACTATTGTGTGTGACCATTGCTGTGTATTGCTTGCCATGTATGTTTTCTTTAGTCCATGACATGGACAGTGTCTGGGATGTGCACATGTCCCACATGCATATACAGTGACATGTGGAGCTGTACCTGGGATGTCTGGCCCATGTTGTGTATACAGATTGTTATCATCAGATATGCCAGTCCTGGCCTCATGTGGTGGGAACTGGTAATGGACAGCAGGTTGACCCTGCACCTACATTGATAGCATAATACAGTTATTCCCTGATGTCAATGGCATCTTTTTAAGGCATGGTATGTCCTTTGTGGGTCACATTTGATGGCACCACAGGTGTTGCAGGTGTCCAGTGGGGAACATAGTGAAGGTGCGCTGTCTGCATGTATGTGCCTATTGTACTGATGGACAGAGTGCCATGCACTCTGTAGTCCACTGCAATCACACCATGGTTACTATTTGTGGGCAATATGCAGGGTACTACCAACATAGCGGTTGTTGCCTAGGCAAGTGTGTTTGTGTATGAGACATGGGTTGAGAATGTTCTCTGGGTAATACAAGGGTTGCTAACTTTGTTTGCCAGGCCCTGGTGTCAGATATAGGGGTATAGATTGGCACCCCAGCCTCTCGGCTATTTCACATCTGTTATCTTTGTAATATGGACATTGTGACATATAATAGGCCACCATATAAGAAAGTTGCAAAACTTGCTCCAAAATGAGTCCAGTTGTTATGCACTCACAGCCACCTCCACACAGGATACAAATGACAAACACACACAGCTGCCACGTATGGGATTAGAACTCCTACCTAACTAGTTTATTGCACTACAGCACTATGCAGTTATAGGACATGCCACAGAGATTACTGGAGTATTCCTTCCCCAAAGGTGTATTTCACAGGGAATGACATCAGCAAACTTGCAAAGGTAGGACATTTAATCTGTAGTGAGTGTGACTAGCCTAAAATGCATTGCTCCCTACACAAATAAACATACACACAAACATCCACACTTGCCATGTGTGGGGCTAGAACCCCTGCCAGAGTACTATATCACACAACAGCATTATGCTGTTATAGGTTGCACCACAGACATTACTGGGCTACACCGTTCCCAAATGTGTATTTCACAGTGAATGACATCAGCAGCCTTGCCAAAGTAGGGCATTTGATCTGTAGTGAGTGTGACTAGCCTAAAAAGCACTGCTACTGTGTACAGACACACACACACACACACACACACGCACGCACGCACACACACACACACACACACACACACACACACACACACACACACACACACACACACACACACACACACACACACACACACACACTTGCCATGTCTGGGATTAGTACTCCTACATAACTTGTTTATCACACTACAGCATTACGCAGTTTTAGGACGTGCCACTGAGATTTCTGGGCTACTCTATTCCCAAAGGTGTATTTCAAAGTGGATGACATCAGCAGGCTTGTCATAGTAGAGCTATGGGGAGGGCAGTGCTTGTGCATGGGCCATAACCCATTCATCTAGAGGTTGACACACCACATGCAGGCATACTCAGGGTTATATTCCGCAGGTACGTGTATACAGCTGCTAGATGATGACTGCCTTGTACAGTCATGTTACACAGTTAGCACTTGCACCACATAGTCTGTAATGCTGACGTATATCAGTGGCTAATTTCTACAGTGAGGGACATTCACACATCATGTGGTTGTAGCCATTTGGCTGTGTGCTGGGTGGGACAGGCCTTACGATGGATGGCTCTTTGTCACAGTCACTCTCTTCCACACATCTATGTATCTCTACATTTGGCTTATTATAGTGTGTTGTCCTTGGATATATGTCTGTATTTCTATCCAGTGTGTGTGCAAAGCATGTTTGGTACACACTGAGGAGTGTATGCACTAACATCTGCAACTGTCAGATATGTATGGTCTACTGTTGTTTGCAGACAATGGTTTCATTTGTTTGTGTGTGAGCATGTCCAGTATGACCTTTCAGTATGTTGTCTGACATTGCCTTCATTTCTCTAAGTGTGTGGACATGCCCAGTATGCCCTTCTGTATTGCATGCGTGGATCCATTCTAGGTAGTTTGTACTCCAGTGCAGACCTTTGTGTTGTACACATACAGGTAGCAAACTGTTTCTGCAGGGTATCTGTAGATCATTTGGCAATATGGGGACAAAATGTGCAAGGGAAAGTATGTACTGTGTACTGTATGTGATTGTGTCTGTGCTGCTTCTGCTACATGGTAGTGGTGTTAGCAGAGATATTCAGACATGTGTACTGTTATACACTGTGATGTTTTATGTCCTCAAGCACTGTCAGCTGGACATTCTTGTTCACAGTGATGTCCTGGGGAACAAGGGTGAATGCAGCTGTGTTCGGTATTGTGGGCAGACACTTACATATTCATGGTAAGTTATGCCATTCTGGAGGGGGAACTGCAGACACTTGCTGCTGGGTCTGTGTATTTGGGTCAGCACCTTGGCACAGTGCTGGCTGAGGATCCCATACTTGTACATCCATCAACATGATAGTATGGCCTTATCTTGCTGTGGCAATACCTCACAGCTGTACAGATTCACACAGGTTATCCAAATGCAGGGTCCATGAGTCAAGACATTACCCCTATTGTGGTGTACGGGCAGGTTTGTAGCCACCCATTTATGTGTTTGCAGCCAGGGATAGTATGTGCACACAGCTGTGTTCCAGACCTTGCACATTCCATGCTGCCCAAGCTCCCACCCCCCTCTATTATTCTATCTTCTTCCATACATTATGCATACATTCTCTGATACTTTCCCTAAGGTTATCAGCTCATCATAGCTGTGTTTTGGTGTTGGTCCACAGTTCATGCAGTGGGACATGGTGGACATGTTGCTGTGGTTTGTCCACATGGTCTTGCATGTGGCTTATGTGGAGTGTGTTATGTTGTTATTTGGGTGTCCATGACATAACATGCATTGGCAGTATGTGTGAGACACAGGCCTTTGGCAGAGGCCTGTAAGCCATTTGGTGGTGATATGGGACAGCTGTGGCAGGCCGTTGCATTCTGTCAGCCCTACAGTCCCAGACCACCATACAGTATATTCCCCTGGGGTGACAGGGTAGGTGTGCTAGGTGTTCATGCCAATACTTTCTATCATTATTGATTAGGTGGTGTGGATGCTGACAGGGTGCTTCCTACAGCTAGGGACACCTGCATGGGACACCTGCACTGCATGCTGCATTCTTTCTCTATTGCCATATACAGGTGGGGGTCATATTGTACCCATTCCCAACAGCAGGGATACGACCAGAGAGGTACCTGTGGGTGGTGTTTGGGTGAGCTGGGTGCATGTGTGCTATGGACACTACTTGCATCTGATGCACAGATATACATGGGGCATTCCAGTTATGCTTGCATTTGCAGGTACATCAGCTGTTTCCCAATACATCAGTCCTACCACCTTTGTGATCTGCAAGTGTTCGGGCAGACGACACCGGTATACCCTACTACAGGCCCAGATAATGTGATGCATACCTGTATGTACAATTCCAAGGGTGTGCCCATTTCACAGTTACAGATTATATACTGTATGTTTGGGGTACTTTCCCCTGTGTACTGCTTGTATATCTAGCCCAACAGCCATGCCATGTCAATCTTTCAGATGGTGACACATATTACCACCATACATTTACAATGGCTTACTGCTAGCATGTGTTATACTGGTGGGAATTGTCTTTGGCACTGCAGTTGTGAGGACTGGGCCCTGTCATCAGCAGTAATGGGCAATGGCCACCAGGTCATATATCTCAACAAGCATACATACTGACCACTCTCACACAATATGAAACACACACCAACCTAACACAGACATACCTACATATTGTACAAATGCTACAATCTTTCCTGCTTACTTAGCCACCTCTGGGCATCTGTGCTCCACTGGAATTCTACCTACACATAAATGTTACTACATTTCTACATAGGATGTTACAGCGTGTGTACATTGGGTTGGGGGGCACACCTGACTGTTACTACATTTCTAAATAGGATTGGAGGGCACACCTGACTGTTACTACATTTCTAAGTAGGGTTGGGTGGCACACCTGACTGTTACTACATTTCTACGCTGGATTGGGGAGGGGGCACACCTGATTGTTTCTACATTTCTACACAGGACTGGGGGGCACACCTTACTGTTACTACATTTCTATGTAGGATGGGGGGCACACCTGACTGTTTCTACATTTATACGCAGGATTGGGTGGGCACACCTGACTGTTTCTACATTTCTACACAGGATTGGGGGGGGGCACACCTGACTGTTTCTACATTTCTACACAGGATTGGGGGGCACACCTGACTGTTTCTACATTTCTACATAGGATTGGGGGGCACACCTGACACTTGTACACATTTGCTATGACTGTACTGGTATGTCAGGTACTCCATTTCATTCTGTATTCTAACCTATCATGCTGACTAGAGGCATATCAG
This sequence comes from Protopterus annectens, assembly GCF_019279795.1. NCBI lineage: Eukaryota > Metazoa > Chordata > Ceratodontiformes > Protopteridae > Protopterus > Protopterus annectens. The sequence goes on along the minus strand of NC_056744.1, from coordinate 625,918 downwards.
TGTACTGCAGGTCTTAGGTTTGATTGACCTACATATTAGTTTCTGACTTCCTACACTTCAGAACTAACATCCCGCTGCCTGACCTGATGTAGTCTGTCTGTGTAGGCCTTGGGGGGGGGGAGTTACCCATAGTCATCATTCAGAGGCCTTAGCACAGCCTTTGATTGTGTTTGCCTACACCTGTCCTACTGGCTGAGACTGTTGTTGGGTATGTAAACCTCCCTGACTGGCATGTGTGAGTCATATGGACACACACATGCCCCAGCATATTTCCTGCAGTGGGTTTTGTCACCATGTGTAGTACTGGCTACTATGGTGACACCAGAATTTGTTACAGATCTCATGATGCCACTATAGATGTCTACTATCTGCTGGCATACCATTCAGCCACCCGATTCCCTTGCGTGCTCACATCCATACCATAGATACAAGTAACAACACATACTACTCAAATCAGCAATTGGTAAGGAGAGTGACTTACCTTGTGGGTGTGCCAGTATTGAGGATGGTGCTGGGGGCTGCCTATGTCAGATGCACATAGTACACTCCCTGTACATGGCTGAGCACAGGTAGTGTCATGTTTGGCATCCCTTTTACTATATGTGCGAGTCAGAGAGAGATGTCATTCCCTGGGTACCTACTGTGTCAGTGTATGTGCTATGCGTTGCCTCTTTGCCAAGGCCAGGGCATACTGGGTATGCCTCCATCTGCCTACTGGGGCAGGCTCAGTTTGTTCCTCCTCTTCCGAGTCACTCTGTGCCTGTGCAGGCCTTGGCATTGGTGGGGGCTGTGTGGCCATGCCCTGTACTGTTCCTGCTGCAGCTGTTTCCGCAGGATCATATTGTGTAACATGGCACATATGATAACAATTTTGGTACATGTAACTGGTGAGTACTGCAAGAGCCACTGGATGTGTCCAGACACCAGAACTGTGACTTGAGCATCCCAAACACATGTTTTATTATGATTCTGGTCTGTGCGTGTGCCTCATTATGGAGTTCTTGTTCGGGTGTGTGTGCATTTCTGATGGGTGTCATCAGCCATGGCTCCAATGTGTAACCAGCATCCCCCACTAGGTGACCGTAAGGGATGCCCCCATTGGCAAATCTCTGGTACAGCTGTGTCAGATGCCAGCTGTGGGAATCATGATAGCCCTGGGCATCGCACACGACCTGGCAGTTGATGGAGGGGAAGCCCTTGTGGTTGATGTAAACCCTACCCCGCTCACTGGGTGGTGCTTTGATGCATATGTGCATGCAGTCTATAGCACCCACCACCTCAGGGTATTCTGCTATTTGGTGGAAGAGATGCATATTGCTGGCCAACACCTCACGGGTATTGTGGAAATATACATGCTCACCGGCATGTGCTGCCATGGCATCCAGGAACTGGTAAAATACCCTGGATGCTAATGCCTGTGAGATCCCATGATATCCCTACTTGGGCTTTGGGAGGTACCTGTGGCTATTCTTCCTAGCCCTGCACATACCTTGGTATCCACTGGGATGGGTTTCCCTCTGTTCTGTGTGTCAGGTGTGGCTGGCACAGCTCCACAATTTGCTGTAGGAGGTCCCTGTCCACCCTATAGTGCTCCACTATCTCCAGCTCATGTAGCCGCTGGTAAGTTACGCTGGGTCTGTACGCCATTCTCCATCTCCTCACTGTGGGTTGGTCGACAGCATTCTCATCTTCTCCACCCTCAGCCTCTTCCACATGTTGATGTCTGTTAGCTGCTGCAGCCCCTATCATTTTGTTGTTTTTGTTTGTTAAACGTTCCCTGCTTGTATACACCGGTGGTGTAGAGTATGTGATAAAAAACAGAGAGAAAGGTATTTGCATAGTTTATAGTAGTGTTCTGGGCTGGGCTGCTGCCTGTGTAATTGGCTAATTCTGATACATTTCACCTGGCAGCTATGCTAGTTTTCCTAGATTACCTTCCTAGTGCTGTTTTCCCTTCCCATTGCCTTCCTGTTTAAGCCCAAGGGCACACCATGCAAACATTGTGCTCAAATGTACACAGAGCTCCTATTTCCTGCTTTACTTTTTTCCCCTTTAAAACCTGGTGCGCAGCACGAACACCCGCTTAGGCAATGTAAAGAGTGCTAGGCAGCCTCAGACACACCTTCTTGCTTAGCTCTGCTAAGCTAAGGGCAAACCCGAGCCACAGGGCTCCAATCTGCTTACAGTATGCCTGACACCCCCCATGATGTCAGCTAACTCCTAGGCTTGCACCAAGCTATTGCTGCTCTTACACTGGTGGGTGCTGACTAGCATGCAGGGAAAATCTGGGATTCAGTATCATTCCCATCATTTGCATAGGATTGCCTGCTGATGCATAGTTACATGTCCCACACTGAGCCTCCCCCCTTAGCAACCACTTTTCACTGGCCATGTTGTCTTCTGCCTGCCATTGAGCACAATGGCAAAATAGTGATTTTAGTTAGAGTGCTTATTTTAGTTTTTTCTTCTTATTTTCCGCCCGATCTCATTTGCGCACCACTGCCCCGCAACAGCCGAGATCAGCTAAAAGAAAATAAAAGTTGATTTTTTTATTTTTGCAACTGTTTTCCATGCCAATGGCCTTATATCTGGCAATTGGTATGCTTTCTTCATAATATCCACCCTTTATTTGGAGCTGTCATTGCTCCGTTTTGTAGTTTGCAGAAATGTACTCCGTTACTGGCGAAGTACATTTCTGCAGATTACACTAGTCCTGCACGGCCATTTTCCAGGTTCCTGGATTGCAAATTCATCTCATTTGCATGGCTTTCTCTTGCAAATGGGGTAATTTGCATACAGGAGCTGAGTCCGTGCAAGACTACTGCAGGACCGCTCGTGCACGTCCCTACAGCTTATTCCTGGATCGCACAGCAGACATATTGCCTGCTGGAGCTCCTGCACTAGTCCTGCACACCGTGTAGGGCTTGCTAAATCTGGGGTCTTGTTTTAAGAACTGCCTGGTCCCTTGCTCCATTAAAAATTGTTGACCAAATCATTAGATTTGACAATGATTTTTCATCCGTTATAACGTCCAAAAGGAAAGCATGTGTCCCTCTAATAAAGTCATTAAAAAATGAAGGAATCAAAGCACAACTCATATTTCCTGGAAGAATAAGACTATCCCTGCCAGAGGGAAAGAAAACTTTTGACACTCGAAGAAGCATCCACGTTTGTCCTAAAAAAAACTTTTAAGTTAGCCTGAACCCATGGATTTTTCAATGAATTTAAAAAGACAAGGTTCATAAAATGAATGCATAACTAAAGAAAAAAAGAAGCCTAGGATACATAAATATAATTAATTCCATATTTCCTGTAAGATTTTGTTTTCTCCCCTTTAAACAACATGGAATCACACACAGAAGATGATGTATCTTTTCCTTTCCTGTTATCTTACTCACAATAATGCTAATTTTTCAAAAAACACACATTACTCAATTTTAATATATCTAAAACTTTATGCAATTGCAATTGCAATCTATTTTATACTATAACCTTTTCATATGCATAGCATCAATAAAATAGTACAGAAACACCCACACATTCCATATATGTATACATATTTCATATATTTCATATATATTTCTTCTTGTGTGTGCCTTCCTTTTTTCTCAGTCCTGGTGGTATAGTACTTAAGCACTAGCAATGGGAGAGACACAATGTGTGACAATTGAGTATTTTAAAAGAAAGCATTGCCATTTTATTTTTAAATATACATTTGCTCTGCTTAACTGTACTTCTGTAATATGCTCATATTAGCTAATTTATTATTTATTTCTTATTATTTTATTTTATTTTACTTTTGTTTACCAGGAAAGTCCGACTGGTCACAGGTCCTTTTTCAGTGGGGGTCCAATGAGAAAAGCTCAAAATACACAGAATAAGTTTTCCATCAGACAGTTATGTTTACATAATGCACTTTGGAATGCATAGTAACATACATGCATACATAGTTTTTAATAGTACAAAAAGCTAGCTACATTAACCTACAGTATTTAGTTTTTTGCCTTATAGCAGTTTATATATGTTTTGAAATTATATTCACAGGATTTCAAAGCTAAGGATGAAATACAGATAAATATAACAGGTGGATGAGGGTAAATGAAAGTAGAAGAGAGAAAGAAAAAAGTATATTAGTGGGGAAATAATGTGCAGAGAGAGAGGGGGAGTCGGTAGAGAGCAGTAGGTAGTGTAAAGGACTAATCAGGGATTTCAGAACTACAGAGCCAGGTTGCAGAAGGTGGATTTTAGGCTATGGATATAATAAATGTTAGTATAGGAAGCTGGGATGCAGGTGTAATTAAAGGAGGATAGAGAAGGGAAGAAGCAGAGTGCTGCAAGAGAGGGGAGCATTAATAGAGTAGAAGTAAATATAAGAGATCAATTAGGGTAGTCACAGTTACAGAGCCAAGATTGCTGCAGATGGGATTTTAAGGCCTTTATGAAGGAAACAAAGGAAGTCATGGCTGAGATGTTGGGGGGAAGATTTTTCCACTATTTGGCAACAGTGTTGCTATTGAGGGATATACCTGTGGAATTACTGGCTATGGTCACATCTAATAGGAGTTTCTGATTGAATTGGAGGACTCTAGCTTTGGTGCTTGGGTGAAGCAGGTTTTGTAGAGCAGGTTTTTTTTCAATGTAGTGAAGTAGTTTGTGGATTAGTATAAGTTGATTATAAAGAATAAGGTTCCAGCGAGTCCAGTGTTTTAAGGGGAGCGCAGTGATGTGTTCTGTGAGGTGTATTGGTTGCAAATTTGACAATTTTATTATAACATGTTTGCAGGTTGGGAAGGTCAGCTTTCCTGAGATTGGTGAATATTGATAAGGCGTACAAAAGAGAGGAGATGAGATGAGTACGTCCAATAGTGGCTCTGGTGCAGTCTGTTAGGAACTGTTTGTTCCTGTATAGCATAGCAAGTTTTTAATGTACTTTTTTATGGTATTGGATATATGCATGTCAAATTTCATGTTGCTGACAATTGTAACCCCAAGTAGTTTGGTGTTCCTGACAGGAGATATGACCGTGTTATTACGGAGGTTATGTTGAATTTAATGTTATGAGAAGAGTGTTGTGTGGGTGGAAAAATAATAAGTTAAGTCTTATTTAATATTTTATTTATTTATTTTATTTTACATTTGTTGACCGGGATAGTCCGACTGGATACATGTCCATTTTCAGCAGAGGCCCGGGGAGAAAAGCTCCAAGGCAAAAACATAAGTAAAGTCATAAAATAATTACATTTGACGGTCATATTACATACATTGATAGAGCAAGTAAGTTATGCAGTCTCTCACATTTTTAAAATCACTTGAGTAAATAGACTGAAACTATTTATGTTATAGCAGGTAAGTTATAGAGAAAGAGCTAATTAGGATTAGAACAGGGACATAACCAATGAGTTTTAAAGTATAGGTTATGACTTTTTTTAAATAGAGTTAGAGAGGATTCTAGAGTAAGATCTGCTGGTAATGAGTTCCAAGTTTTGCCAAAAGAGTTGGCAAACAGGTAGTCCCCAGCGGAGTCATTGGTTCTGAATGTTTGAACTAGCAGTCTGTTGGATGAGCGAAGTGCCCCCAGGTTACTATAGGGGCTGATGATATTATTAAGTGCAGGAATATTTTCAGGATGGTTGAGAACTTTATGAGCCACAATAAGCTGGTTGTACTGGAGTAGGCTAGACAATTCTAGCCACCCTAAAAGATTAAGGTTGTAGCAGTGGTGTGTCCTGTATGCTATGCCACTTGCAAATCTAGCAATATGGTTATAACAGCTAGAAAGTTTAAGAGAGGATTTGTTCAAGTTGGCGAGTAAAGCGGATGCATAGAGGAGAGTGGAGAGTTGATGGGAATGGACAATAGCAGTCCTAGCAGGTGGAGTAAGGAAGGGTTTAATCTTGTAAAGGGAGACAAGTTTCTTATTGATGGTTTTAATAGTTTGGTTCACATGCATATCAAATTTGAGGTTATCTACTATGACGCCTAAGAGTTTGGTATGGGCATCTGGGGAAATAATGGTGCCATTATTAGATGTTATGCTAAAGGAGAGTGAAGGCAGACTTACAAGTGGGAGAGAAAAGAAGCAGTTTTGTTTTGTTGGTGTTTAAGATCAGCAGATGATTAGATAGCCAGTTTTCGACCGTGTTGAAAGTATTCTGGGTTAATGACAATAGTTTAGTCAGGGAGAAGGCTGAGCAAATCAAAGGGGAGTCATCCGCATATTGAATGCAGGTTGCATTTGGGATGACAGTGTGAAGGTCATTAATAAAGATGGAAAAAAGAAGGGGTCCAAGTATAAAGCTCCGAGGGACACCTAGGATGATGAGTAGATGGGTTGACAGTTTGTCTTGCCATAGGATGGCCTGTTCTCTACCACACAGGTAAAATTGAAACCATTGGATAGTATGCCTATTTAAGGAGATTGCCTTCAGAGAATTGATGAGTAGTTGGTGGTTAACCATATTGAAGGCTTTGGAGAGATCTAGAAAGAGGGCTGAGGATAGTTTATTGCTATTTCGGTTGTGGTTTATGGTATTTGAGAAAGATAGGAGGGCTGAGGTGGTACTATGGTATGGTCTAAAGCTGTGCTGAGAATCAGTCAACAGCTTGTTCTGAATAAGGTAGTGCAGAAGTTGTTTATGGACACATTTCTCCACAATTTTCACCAGTGGTGACAGAAAGCTATGGGTCTGAAGTTTGACAGTTCAATGGAGCTGCCCCTTTATGGAGTGGAATAACGTGAGATATTTTCCAGATGGATGGGATGGTGGCTTCAGATATAGTTCTATTAATTAAGTTGGAGATGGGGTAGTCTATGGCATCTGCAGCTTTTTACAGATACTCCGCAGGGAGGAGATCAGCAGCTAGACTGGTTGGTTTTAGTTTCTTGAGTAGGGCTCAGATAAGCGAAGTGGAAAAAGGATGAAAGCTAAAGGAAAGTTGGTTAATGGGCATAGCAGCATCTGAGTTAGAGTTGTTAATTGTGATTCAGAGAGCCAAATTTCAGCAGCAAGAAAAGAGGAATGTATTTGTTGTAAGAGAACCTGGGGGAGGGGAAAGCACAGATTAGTGTAGAATCATCTGCATATTGGATGATGGAAGCATGAAGTGTGGCAGTATGTAGGCTGTTAGTTAAAACAGAAAACAGCATTGGCTCAAGAATGGAACCCTGTGGGACTCCTAGTGAGACTGGTAGTAGTGGGGAGACTTTCTGGTGCCATCTGACTGCTTGCTGTCTGCCTGTTAGGTAATTTCAAAACCAGGAAATGGTAGATGGACTTAGATTTAAGTCTGCGAGAGTGTCAATGAGTTTAACATGATTAACCATGTCATAGGCTTTGGAAAGGTATAAGAATATGTCTGAGACATAATTTCCATTGTTTCTGTGTTTGATGACTGTCTGTGTGAAAAATATAAGAGCTGTAGTAGTGCTGTGTGATGGTCTAAAACCATGTTGTGTATTTGTCAGTAGATTATGAGAGTTTAGGAATGTCATGATTTGTGTGTGTACACACATTTCAAGGATTTTGGAGAAGGGGAGAGTATGGAGATAGGACAGTAATTGGTTAATTCTTTGGAGTTGCCTCCTTTGTGAAGTGGAGTGATTGATATATGTAATTTTTCACAGGTGGGGCACTATATTTTCAGCTGTAGAGCGATTAATGAGAATTGTTACAGGATATGCAATAGCATTAGCAGTGATCTTTAAGAATTCAGCTGGTAGATTGTGTGCAGAGAGCTGTAGGTTTTAGTTTATTAAGCATTGTTTTAACAGTGGAGATGGGGACAGGTTTCACTGAGGTGCTCAGATCAGTAGTATTGATGTTGGGTGAATTGAAAGTAGTAGAGGGTTTTTGAGAGTTAGAGTTAGGTTGGAATCTGTAAAGAACTTGTTGAAATGGGTTGCTATGTTTATTGAGCTGTCAGGAGTTGCAGGAGTAGGTGTGCCAGCTTTACCTGGGTGGAGCAATTTGTTGACGGTTGCCCATAATTTTTTAGGATTGGTTTGATATCTGTTTTGAGTGTAGTAGTAGTAGCTTGTTTTGTCTCCCTTAATCATTATCTTTACCTTATTTCTAAGCTCAAGATATTTTTGTCACTAGTGCTACCTGTTTTCTTCCAGTTTATCCAGGCTTTGTCCCTGTTATGTAGTAGGAATCTGTTTTGCATTTATTCAGGAATCTCATTTGGTATCAGAGGATCTGTGTAATGTAGTATAAATACTTGTGCAAGGTTGGTCTTTTGTACTCTTTACTTTGATTTTTTACCATTTAACATGTTAATGCTTCAAAAATGGCTTTTACACTGCTCACAGCTTGTTTTAATACTCATGAGCATTTTTATGCTTAAAAAGCTTCATCTTATTATAAAATTCCTGCCTACTTGCTTTTTGTGATGGATTTGACAACTTTTGTGGCAAGCTCGAGCTTCTAACAGCTTTAGTTAGCTCCCATACTCATGAGGAACAATCTGCAATGTCTTTCAGGAAGTAGGCTTGACCTTTGAACCTGTTTCTCCTTACTAAACTCCAACAGCCAATCAGATTCAAGAATGATTGTTTGAACTGTGTTTTTACTTATTTAACAATTATTTTTACCTTAAAGTCTTGTAAGTATATGTTTTATTATAAATAGTGATTTATTTAATCTGAATCGTATTTAAACTTACAGAACAAATGCAAATATGTTTCTGACAGTGACAGTTTAAATGCATTTTTTTTTCTCTGCGTTAATAACACAGTGTACCTGCATTTGCTCATAGCAACAAATAATTAAGTTTAATTAATTAATTTAATTTAGTCTGTTTTGATAAAGAATTTCAGTATGCTGTATAAAGGTTAATATCCTTTAGTTTATGTATATACAGTATAGCAAACAGATTATTCCTCTTTATATGTTTTTAATGTATATACTGTTTCCCTTCTGCTTGCTATTAACCTGAAGTAGCTAACAATTCCCACTAGATATTATGAGAGAGTTAGTTTATGGCTTGCTATCTAGTTTATCCATGCAGAAGTTTGTTAAAATGTATAGTTTTATTGTTTTTAAATTTTTTAAATTCAGAGTTTTTATATTGTCCATAACAGTTTCAAATATAGTAATTGACATAATGAACCAAGGAAAACACATTTCTATTTTACTTAAAATAGCAGTCTGTATTAGATGACATTTCACATTTTATCTCTAAATGTCAATGGGTTGAACAACCCTATGAAAAGGAGTAGTGTCAACAAATATTTAATTTTACATAAAGTAAGTAAATTAACATTCAAAGATTATAAAATTCTGATAAGTTCACACTTCAACCATAAGAGGTGTCTTAATTTTACACAAAAAATCAGAATTCCAGAAATAGTTGACTTGTATTCAAGCAATCATTGTACGCTTGCTTTAATTATACTAAAACTGGATAAAAAAGATGTATACTTTTGTTAATACCTACTGGATACCAGGTATTGGGACAAAAACTGTAAAAAAAAAACACTTGGACACTATAACATCAAAGTCTAAAGGTGAATTACTATCAACCAGCAGACCTGTTACCAGTGGGGTGCCACAGTGGTCAGTGGTGGGCCTCTTACTGTTTGGTATATACTTCACAGAAGTTCATGTCTAAACTAAGGGGTTGTGGCTGACCAAGTTTGCAGACAACTACAAACGAGGCGCAGTCATTGAATCCCCAAATGATGTCAGTATACTCCAGAAGGGTCTCACGCAGAACAACGACTGGTGTACTAGTCACTGTCTCAAACTGAATACAAAGAAATACATCATCGTTCTCTTCAGCACAAACAATTGCCACTCACACTACCTTAACTTTGACCACCATGTGTCTACTGCAGTAAGGAAAGTTTTGTATGTAGCACACTTGATTAGTAAAGGGATCACATCTAGAGCAAAAGAAGTAGTAACATCCATATACTTTGCACTTCCCCAGCCCATAATTGAGTATAACGCCCCATTTAGCATGTACCGCACTAAGCACCTACAGCAATTAGAGAGACCTCAGTTGTTTCTAACAAAGAAGATCAAGTGGCTCCAGCATGTGCCTTACACAGACTGACTAAAGCCCCTGTCATTATACTCCATATTGTATGGACTTCTTAGAGGAGACTTATGCCTGGCCTACAGAGCAAATCAAGACCCAAGCCTAATGAACTTGCTGCATATTCATAAATCAAAGTAACTAGGGCTGCTCGTTCCAGGGACCTAAATGTGGCCTGCGACTGAAATAGGACATGCTGGAGGTTTTACCATAGAGCCGTGTCTTTGGAACAGGCTACCAATTCATGTGAAACTGAGCACTTTTATGAAATTGTTCAAGAGGAACCTGGATGAGTGGATGGAGCACTGTTACCAGAGATAAAGCCCTCCTGGACATGGGTATTCATCACTAAATGCAGTCTTGGGTATTGACTAGCATTTCTATGGTATTACATTGGGATGAAATGGCTAGGCTTAAAATGACCTCTGGGTTGACAGCCTAGTAATCTCCTATAATCCTATGGTCTACATAACTTGTGTGTGTGTGTGTGTGAGTGTGTGTGTGTGTGTGTGTGTGTGTGTGTGTGTGTGTGTGTGTGTGTGTGTGTGTGTGTGTGTGTGTATATATATATATATATATATATATATATATATATATATATATATATATATATACATATATATATATATATATATATATATGTAAAAACGTACCAAAGTAGTTGAAACAAATTACAAAGCCCAAAACGGATGCAGCGTGGTAAAACTTTCAATGAAATCCAATAAGAAAGCCGTTGATGTAAAAAGAAAACAACATTTATTGTTGAAAAAACGTTAGCGCTATCGAGGTAACCCTCTTCTTCAGACGTTATGCATTTAAAACCTTTAAACCACATTTATATCACTATAGTAAAACGTCATATCCTACAACCTAGGAA